>NC_056747.1:1070403880-1070421380 GCF_019279795.1 Protopterus annectens | reverse complement strand
GTAGGGAGAAGTGTAGAGGCTACCCATGTCTGTGGATGGCTGGTCAGATGTTATGTACAGTGTGAGGCTCCCTGTAGTGCTCCCCACTCCTGTAGAAATGCTGTGAATTGTTTCAAATGAGTAATATATTATTTTTATGAATTTCTTTCCTTTTTGTATGTTTGCACAGCATGGCGCGTAGCTCAACAATGCCAAGCTGTGCTCACATATAGACAGCTGACACCTGCTACATATCTAAAAATAGAAACTGGATGTAATTATTTTTATTTTATTTTATTTTACATTTGTTGACTGGGATAGTCAGACTGGATGCATGTCCATTTTCAGCGGAGGCCCGGGGAGAAAAGCTCCAAGGGTAAGCAGATACAGCATTACATAATACCAGCATTACATATTACAAACAGACTATTTACAGAGATTACATAAGTAAGCAAGTTAAACAGTTCCACAGGTTACAATTAATCCTGAGCACAAGTCAGGATTAAATTAAATTACACAGTAAACTGGTTAACAGATTTTTACACATTCTAGAGAGAGTTAGCCAGGCTTGATACATTGACATTATCAAGATTAATTAGCATGATTAAATATTTTTTTTTTTTTTTTTTTTTTTTTTTATTATTGTTTGCACAGGGTGGTGCAGAGCACCACAGAGCTGAGTGGTATTTATATTTACATAGCCAACAGCTACTAGACATCTAAAAATAGAAATGGGATGTAATTAATTATTTATTTTAGGGTCTATTTATGCAATTATGTGTGGCATGGCACAGTGCTTAGCAATACTAACAGGTAGCCCAATAGTATATTTGAAGGTATACTATTTTCATAATATCCAAGTAGCTAAATGGGTAGAGCTACAGCCTAATGCTTAGTAGGTCCTGGGTTCAAGTCCATAGCAGTCATAAGATGTCTGGAATTTAATTTAATAAATATGTTTAATTTAAAAAAATGTGAACTATCTCACTGTGTTGAGCAGTGCTTAAACATGCTAATGGCTATTGCTTTTTGCACGGTGCTAAGCTTCAATAAAACCTTGGTTGTGAGAGTTTTTGTGTTGCTTAGCTGGTTTGCATGTTGCTAAGCTATGTGGTGCTTTTTTGATTGTTGCTCAATGATGTGTAATGGTGGGAAAACAGTCTATATTAGGCACAATAGGTAGGAATTCTGCACTATTCTTTGGAGTTTGATTATCTCCTGATATGCAGGTGGTGTTGGAGAGGGTGAGCACTTTTGGTCACAGAGTTGGGGTGTTCAGGATTCCAGGGTCTTTGTTGGGCTTTTGGTACAGAATTATGAACCCAGGCTGATGCAGGGCAGTTTATAGGACTTGGAATGTAAAGTAGAGGCCTAGGACTGGTTGGCCAGAGAACTTACCAGTGCTTCTGGTATCCCCCACACTGGTGAGCAGTGTTGTCACCATTATGATGATCTGAAGAGGAGAAAAATGAGAACCTTGGACACCTGGGTCCAAGAGACAAGACCTGAGAATACCCCACAAATATGTAAGAATATTTTCCACTGCTTTATCAAACTGCAAGATGAATGTCTGCAAAACTGGTATGCATAATGGTGTACCTCTCTCCCAACAGCTGCAGCTGAAATGACTTGTAATGTTGACTCCCATGCCAGGTGCCTGGCCAGGTTGCACTGTGAGTGTGGTAAGTACGGATTTATTATGCTAACTGTAGTGCAATAAGCAAGAAAGAGTAAAGCATTTACTGCAATAAAGTATACACAATAAAATCTGTAGTGTAATAAATGGGCAAGTAGAACTGTAGTGCAATAAATGGGCAATTAAAGCTGTAGTGCAATAAATGAACAATAATAACTGCATTGCAATAAACATTAAACAATACCAATAACAGTAAGCAAAATGGTGTACAGCAGGAGTGTGTTGTCCTAACCATTGCAGTAGAGCTGTATGCATTGCTTGTCTATGGCAATATTGCTGTAGTCAAGTGTAATACTGTCTCCAGGCCAATATCAGTCATATAATGCTCTCTGTTCCTCCTACTTCAGGTAACAAAGGTATATGAGTGAGATAGCCCACTCTATGGGCAGATATTATGTGTCGGCTTCACAGACATTTATCAGCAATACCACTAAAGTGTTAAGGACCATTGTTGATTCCTAAAGAAATCTGTTTTAATAAATGCAATACAGCTGTATTCCATGCATGTGTGTTCTACTGTCACTGCAGTTAAGTATAACACTGTAATAGTTCTAGAATGCAAAACAAATGTCCTGTAACATGTATGGCTGAACTGGTAGTATGGTCCAAGTTTGTCTCCAGGCCAATATCGGTCACATAATGCTCTAATTTTCTCCCCCTCCAGGAAGAAAAGTTACATGGTTGAGGTAGACCATGTTATGAACAGATATTATTATTTTTAGATTTCACAGACAGTCATCAGCAATACCAATAAATTGTTAAGCAGCATTGTTGATTCCTAAATAAATTTGTCTAAATATTTACATTACGGCTATATTCCTTCCATGTCTGTACTAAATTGCTGCAGTTGATTGCTACATTATTTACAGATGTCCCCTGCAGTCACAACTATTGGGTTCTATTCCCATGCCTGACAACTAAGGCATGGCGGGTGGCTGTCTAGTTATGTACTGTGCACAAACATGCCTCTCAAGTGTCACAATTTCTCATAATATAATTAAAACTGCCTTATCTGTCTGTCACAGGATTTCCAGAAAAATGATTACCTGGAATGCAATGTATTACCAAATCCACTTATAGAACACCTTGGTAGTTATATAAGCCCACATTATTATGTGAAAATATTCTGTGTAGTTGTGTACTTGCATTTGTTATTGCTTGGCCCATACTGACCCATGCTAACAGCTAGAGAGATATGTACATGCTACATCAGTGATAGGAGAATTATAGTCACTGTACTCATACACCTGATACTACACACCTGTAGAGTATTTATTATCAGTGTTTTCAGGGATATAGTCTACATTGTCAGTAATGGAATATTTCTCTCTCTCACTCCCCACCCCTTATTTTCATTTATTATTTATTGTTATTTATTATTATGACTTAATATTAATTATTTTGTTTAACTAGATTTTGATAAAATGTGCCCCCGGATTCATGAAGCTTGCGCCAGGCGCAGGCGTAGCGTAGGCGGCATAACGCCAAATATGTCCACCGAGCAATTCAGGTACGAACCAATCCCACGTGCACTACCGGCATATGCCAGAGATACGCAGCCCTCGGCATAGGTATGCAAATCACCCCATGTGCAGTGTCGCACCATGCTAATGAAGGCATACATCGATTTACGAAGTGGTGCAGGCATAGCGCAAGCCCATGGAAATGTAAACCAAAAAACATGGTTTACATTTTCCCAAAGAAAACATCGGAGTTATGGAAGCGGACCACACGCATGTATTACAAAGTTAACATATGCCAATGGAGAAATACACAGCCAATGGCACAAGAAAAGATGCACAACACCTAAAAAACAACATTTAATGTCATGTCCACAGTAACGCACAGTACAACCACAGGGCATGTGTGTGCAAACAGGAATACAAAGGAAATATATAAAAATGGCAGAAAATCACAATGAAAGACAAATTAGGATTGCACCATAATATGCAATGGTAGGCATGGCACACCACAAGCAAGGTGCAAGGGTTGCCAGGGGTCCGCAACAGTGTTCGGCGCTGTAACTATGAATTAGTAGTCAATGCCATGCAAATGAGGCAGGTAATACTGAATCGCAAACATCCAGCCGGATTAAGGATGTACCTGACGGCGCAGCACTATAACACCGAGGAGTGTATCAAAGGTGATACATGACATCAGCAGAGGGGTGTGCCACCGTATCAGTAAGCACATTGGAGCAATGCAAATCTGGCCCGGCCATTGCTAAGCAAAGCTGAAGGACAGGGGTGGGGAGGAGGGTATAGAACTGTTTAGCTGAGAGCACACATGGTGCCCAAAAGCGCATGTGTACGGGGATGAACTCATGCCCGAAACTCGGTAAGCGGATGCACGCGCTACGAACAATAGCACAAACAGGAAGGTCAGGGGAAGAAAAGAAGGAAATGCCAAAGCAGGGTAATTGGTGTAGTAATGAGCAATTAACACCAATCAACACACGGCAGCAAATCAACGGCAGTAGACAAGCCTGCATGCAGAAACCTACAAAACAGGATAGGGGAGGCATAGGATTGCAAAGAAAGGTGTGGAGGACCTGGAATGCAAAGACAGGAGAACTGTCATAGCAGAGCAAAGCAAACACACAGTAGGGCAATAGCACACATTACGCAAGATAAGCCAGGTCTAGGAAAGTACAAATGAAAGCAGGCAGCTGGATGCATGCCAGCAAATAGTAGGTGTAATGTGCACAAATGTAAATGGAAGGGCAGGAGGTAATTCATGGCATCCAAATGTAATGCAACCTCAAAGGCAGCACAATAGCGGTTTCGTAAATAAAACACAGAAGATACCCTGTAGCCACGATCGTACATACACACCCTATGACATCATCAGTGTTCACAGCAGAACAGTATAAAGTGTGAAAGCACCCAACACACACCTGTGTATTCCCAAACACTGCACCATAGGTGTAAACAGACGGGGAACTTTTAAAATGTACATGTTGGGAGCAGCCATAGCTGTGATTCATCAGCATGTGTTACAGCCCGACGGTGTTGTGGAGGATGATGCCGACAACCACCGTAGGCCTCGGAGGAGTAGAAGAGTGTTCAGACCAAGGGTAACCTACCAGGGGCTACATGATCTGGAGATAGTAGAGTGTTACAGGGTGGACAGGGAAATCTTACAGCAAATAGTTGAGCTGTGTCGGCCATGCCTGAAAACCAGAGACAACAGAGGGGAACCCATCCCAGTGGACACGAAGGTATGTGTAAGCTTGCGAATACTAGCCACAGGTACCTTTCAAAGGCCAACTGGAGATATAATGGGGATCTCACAGGCATCGGCATCCAGGGTACTACACCAGTTCCTGGATGCCATGTTACCACATGCCAATGAGCATATACACTTCCCCTGAACTCAGGAGGAGTTGGCCAGCAATATGCGTCACTTCCACCGTGTGGCAAACTACCCGGAGGTACTGGGTGCGATAGACTGCACACACATAAAATTAAGTCACCACCCGGTGAGTATGGTAGGCACTACATAAACCACAAGGGATTCCACTCCATCAACTGCCAGGTCATGTGCAATGCCCAGGGCATTATCATGGATGTGTGTGCTGGCAGCCCTGGGAGCTACTACGTCTCCCATATCTGGCATGCCTCACAGCTGTATCAGGTATTTGTCAGGGGGGACATCCCACAAGGTCACCTTGTGGGGCATGCTGGCTATGCACTGGATGATGACCCCCATCAGAAATGCACACACACCAATGCAAGAATGCCATAATGAGGCACACGCACAAACCAGAATCATCATAGAGCATGTGTTCGGGATGCTGAAATCACGGTTCTGGTGCTTGGACACATCTGGTGGAGCCTTGCAGTACTCTCCAGGCACATGTGCCCACATCTTCATAGTATGTGCCATGCTACATAATATGATCCTGTGGAATCAGCTGCAGCAGGGTCATAATGGGGGAGGGCCTCACAGCCCACCGCAAGTGCCAAGGCCAACACAGGCACAGAGGGATCCAGACCATGGACACACTGTGCCAGCCTCAGTAGGCAGATGGAGGCATGCCCAATATGCCTATGCCTTGGCAAAGAGGGAATGTATAGCACATACCTTGACAGTGTAGGCTCCCATGGACTGACACCCCTCCCCACCTGCACACAGTAACATGGATGGCACACAAACACAACTACCTGTAAATTGTGATGTATAGGTGGCCCACTGTGGAAGCCTACATAGGCAGTCCTCAAACATTGTACATGCAACAGCCATGGGAACACGGAACTGTCAACACCTGAAGAGTAGATGTGCCCATCAGCGTCTGTCGGTGCTGTGTGTATAGGTTCCCATGTACATTGGTAGGTACACGCCCGATTGTCAGAGGCAAAACACCAAACAGGGCAAACAGTGACACCCGTCGCCACAACATCGAGTAAGCAACTGTCGCGTACTGGAGCAGAGGCAATCGTGGAAGCATATGTGTGTAAGCACTGTCCTACACACAGTCATCACGGATTACCAGCCGCGTTACTGAGGGGCTCCACAAAATGTAATCATGGATGTAGTGTCAAGGCAGGGGATGTACACATGACAGGCAGTAGTCACCCTGGCATGCTGCATCCATGGTCGTATGAAGGTGTAGCAAATTATCAGGTGTACCTAATTGTGATATATATACCCAGTGCTGGAGTACAGCCAGTAAACATCACATGGACATACCATTAACCGGACCCCTCAAGTTGTAAACTAATGGAGTCATCCATGTGAGTGTAGTGTGGAGTAACTGCTGTAGTGTACTAAACATACAAATTGACATAATTCGTGTACAACCCCCAGATGTCCAAGTGGTACATGCAGTGACTGTCGTGCATGTTCCCGGTCCCACGTCCCGCAAGGGATGTAACATAATCCCGACGGCACGGGTAATGCAGTCCGGATGCAGGTCATCAGAATATGTGTAGCACACATTAGCGGGAATAAGCGTTGCCCACAGCTGGTAAGCAATGTTTAAATACGACTATACGGATATGCGCAAAACAGGGCTGTGTCACCGACCGTTGCACAGATCACGGTCAATGATGTACAGAACAGGTGACACCAGCATTAGTCACCCCTGAACAAATAGTGCCTGCTCTGAAGGGTAAAACTACCACTGTCAGGAGTGGAACAGGCAGTCATGTACACAATCACCCAACACTATTGCTAGGCAAGATGTACGTACGGTAGGGTTGCCACAGTTCCAATGACCAATGTGGGACATACGCCAGATGTCAGCAGGACGACACACACCCGGCCAGGATGAAAACCAGAATGACAGTGTTTTGCATAGATAAAAAGCTTATAGTTTAGTAATGGTCGCAGGTACGTGTTCCGTGTCCTGTAACATGTAGGTGGGTCAGATACAGAATAATTGTGTCATGCAACTATGACATAAACTATAGGGAATATGTTTCTCCCAAAGTCGCAGGACATTTGCTATGTTCACAAATCTTTCGCAGGACACAACTGCACAAAGAAGGACTGTCCCTCGCAAAGTGGGATGGGAGGTAATCTTAACCTATGGCAGGTGTGTAATGTGACAGGTACAGACACAAACATGCAGAGTCTAGGAAACACAGTATACACTGACAAACACACAATGAAAGGCATAGCATGCCTGTCACCACCCCTGTCCGAGATATTTATATATATATATATATATATATATATATATATATATATATATATACATACATATATATATATATATATATACATATATATACATACATATATATATATATATATATATATATATATATATACATATATATACATACATATATATATATATATATATATATATATATATCTACACATATATAATACAGATAGAAAGGGCGATAGTGTGATAAATGTCGATATACAAGGGGTCACTGGCATCTGCAAATATATAGATAGGTCAACGACATTCTAAACACCTTTGAGGTACAAATAAACAGAATACCTCCAACTATGGAATGTGTCACACACCGACACGTGTAACCAGGAGGATGAAAGACAGAAAGAACACAGTATTGGAACAGTAGAACCGCGAGCAATAGGATGATAGTAAGGACATGTCGTCACCGCTGTCGGCGGTGCGGACCACGTAGGTACCGTGTACAACTGTGGTTGTGTGTGATGTAGCCTGTGTATGTGTGTGTGATGAGGGTGCCATGTGTGTTCCTGTGTGACTAAAGTGTGTCGTATGTGTCCGCATAGTATGTTTGTAGGTGGCAACTCGGAGGTAGATGATTACGGTAGGTGCGGGTATAACTATCCATAGGCATGCGGTAAACACCTGTCCCACATTGGGAAGGACAGCCCCCCTGGGCAAGTGTGTCCTGACATGAAACATTAGAAAGGGCAACTGTCCGTGAGTGTAGGACATTAGTATGTCCCACATAATATGCAATAGTTGCAGGAAATACTCATGCCTGTATGTAAGAAACGGAAATGTTACATGCAAACCGATAAGTAGTGAAGGACCAAGAACAATAGGTATGTAATGAGGATAAAAGTATGTGCTATCCTGTGTACTGACCGTGGCCATATGTCAGCCTGTAAACACCACTGTGTGACCCGCAAGTGTCCAACTATGGCCATATGAAAAGGTGGCAAACCATGTGACAGAGGGTCTGACAACAACACCACTGCAATGACTGCAAATATCTGGGGCAGACATACACGGGATAGTTTTCATTTACAAATATCCCTGCACATATCGCCGTACATCGGAGATATGGAAGTATCAACCACACCTGCATACCATATTGAAACCAATTAACAATGGCCCACAGTAAATTCCCGTAATGGATGTCTATTAAGTGATAGCACTGTAATTAGGGAAGGGGCCCACACACATATATATGGACTACATAGAAATGCAAGCCCCACAAAGCCGTATATGCTACGTATACCCGCCTACATCCCCCACACTGTAAACAATAGCAATACAGACTGTAACCACAGCCCAAACATCTAGTTAGTCAATTACATCTGCTGAACCATTGACATACCTTGCGAGAGACATTTAAAGGCGCCATGCAAAATTGTATCCATCGTATAACGGAACAAATGACGATGTTACAGGTGTTTGCAATAGGCCTTTATCAGACAGGTGGGATGACAGGTACAGTCACAGGTAGAATCACACACAATCCACGGGGCACATGACCCCAAAATAGACTTGGCTCTACACAAAGCAGTTGCAATTACACACAACAAAACACAATACAGGCCGTCTCCCTGAAGGCAGGGCAAATGGCCAATGCCCAGGTGGAGAATTCAATTATACCCCACTGCTGCCGCGTAATTGGCAAATGGAGTAGCTGCACAGCTGAAGTGCACGTAATTAGTCACACCGGACCACCAATTGGTGGCAGTAAACCACATGTTGCAGGTATAGACGTATATAAGGATGACTTGCCAGATATGCAAACTGTATGCTCATACCATATAACAGTTGAAAGAGTGATACAGAGGAGTGAGATAGAGACGAAACACCAGAATGATATCAAGGTATGTATAACACTAACTGTATGTATAGTATGTTCTGAATTATGTAATGTCAGTGTATGCATAGCCTGGTTTGCAGTAATTAACAGTGTCCGCCATGCATAAAGTGGGGAATGGTATTTATGTAGTGATGTCTCGCTGATCGTACTAATGCTTGTAGAAGATGTGCGTCCAGCAGTGGGCCACACGATAAACAGCACAGATACCACAAGGGAAGCAACATGACGGTGTTAAACAGAACAATGTCATACAACCCGCCGTCAGTGGCAGGGTATGTCCAATAAGTACATGCCATAGCAGGGGATAGTATATGTAGATATACTGTAACAAAGTACGCATGTGTATGGGCACATAATGTCAATGACATGTCTAAGGTGGACCCTCTGTGCAAATAATGGTTGAATTATGGGATACCATGTAAAACATGTGTAATGTATAGTACAGTAGATTGATACGTCAGATATGTTACACAGGAGAACAGGCACATGATGTATAACAAAGGTATCATATAGTGATGTGAGTAGTATGTAATTAAAATATGTATAAACAGTTATGATGAAATAACTATATACTCCACTCTGTGCATTTGCAAAGGACGCAAACATTACTCCCATACTAGAATAGCAGAAGAGATGTGACAGACAAACATGAACATGATTGGCATGTACAATAACAGTAGACATATGGCCTGTAGTCATGGGACATTGTAATAGCGTGACAGCCAATCTAACTGGAAGGGCTATACCAGTAACCATGCACAAAGGACATGTAATAGCTGCACAGGTTCATAGTGGTGTACCATGCAGTCTGGCAAGTCAATGTGTAACAACAACTACAGTGTGCACACCAGTGGCACCTCTCCAGGGTAGTGTCCTGTGAACAGAAGAGCCATGTGTAACCTGCATCACTGCACAGTACAGCCACTGCAGTGATCCCTGGCGCACATGTGTCCACCATCCAGCAAGCGAGGTATCACATGAACACTGCTACTGACTGTCCATGCGTGATGTACATAGGAAACATGTCCCAAAGCATGGTGAGTGTCTGGTCTGGGAATGCAACCCCCAAGCACATGCCACACACAGTCGCGTGTGTGCACATATCCATGAGCATCATGGTCATAGTGGCTATTGTGTATGTCGTGTATGCGGAGTATATCCATAAACATATTTGCAGACATGGGCCCTGTCTTTGCAGCAGACATCACCCCTGAGTATGTAGTCTACAAATGTGTACAGATGTGGTGTCTGTACATAAGCCGCAAACATTACCAGTTGTAGCTCAATAAACATCATGGCGTTTTAATGTTGGGGTATGTAAAGCTGTTGTGTAAAGTACACCTTACGCGAGGTGTTGTACCCATGGATGTGTGTATACGTCCGGTGTTCAGAGGTACAATGGGTGCCTATGTACCAGCTACACACCCAGGACTGGCCAGTCTGGAAACACCCTCGGAACAGGCCCCACAAACAGTAGCTGCCATCGTGGAGGTGGGTGTCTCCCAACCAATGAGCCTGGAGTTGCCTGGTAAGTCAGTATTGAACATATGGCCAGTATATCCCACGTATGTGCATGTGTCAGTGTACATCATGTAATGTAACAATATATGCAAGGTATGTGGACACACATGCTTTATGCTACCCTGTGTATGCACCATACCTCCGAACTGTACAGGTAATTGCAGGATATCCAGATGTCTGCCTCATATTGTCGGTGTACTCCCCTTAATATCTGTCCCTTTCTGGCAAATAGCTGAGGAATGGAGTCAATAAATGATGACATACAGTTGTGTTTATGACTGCACATTCCGTTGAAAACCCATGTGCATGCAAACCTATTGGTCTATCAAATATCCAGGTTAGTAAGAGCAATATGTCACAGTTGTCCCTATATGTCCTCCATCATAGTAGGCTTTGTCCACATTTATTGTTCTAAGAGGTTGAGAGGTATGGTATGTACATATGTGCTGACTATATGCGATTGTACAGGTGAATGTGTTAACCTGCACTGTGCACCCTGTGGCCGTCATACAGTCATGGATAATGTTCATACTGCTGTGTCACTCTATACAGGTACCTCTGGCATGCCACACAGACAAGAGTCCATTGCAGGTGAGTTTATCATCAGTATCAGGCATGTCAAAGCATAGATCTATTCGCCATATGGCCAGTTAATACATGGATATACAGGTCGCATCACCCATCATCCACATAGGCCACCCATGTGCAATATATACAACTGAAATGATACACAGACATGAAACTACAGTATTTGTCATTGCTACATGTGTGTCCAGCTGTGCATACAATGGTGGAGGTGTTCTACAATGGAGGCATATGTACTATACAGTGGAACAAAATGTGTGGTACATAAACCAGTACCGCACAGTGAGCTGTGATATGGGCAGACCACAGGCGTCACCATTGTGTTATATGCCCCTGCAATGGTTTCACACATTGTGATGTTCCATCCGACATGTCCGAGACACGTAGCATTTTGGTTGCAATATTGTCACAATTCCCCATAACCCATACCCCACATACTACAAATACACCTGTTCTCTGCATAGCCCTGTGGATGGTGACATAACCAACATCTATGGGTGTATGTCATATGGGACAACACAGACATGTGTGATAGATGGCCATCACATACATGACCAACACATGTGCACACATGGCCATGGGGGATGGCCAGAGACATGTAGCCACACAGAAGATGGGATGTGAATACACCCTGTCCCACTTTGTCCACACATGGTCCAAATACAGCCATACTAGGCCGATTGTACAGGGATGTGGTACACTGCACATCATAACTGCTTGTGCACAGCTAGTGGAGGTGTCAGTGACATGTACCTCATAAGATGTGTTGAACATGATGTCTGTGTCATAGCATGATGGTAGTCACCTTCACAGATTCCACTGACAGTGACACCAGGCCACAGAAACAGTACCTTTCCCCCCTGCCGTAGGACAACACTGTTAGCTATGCACCATGTGTGCGTGGTACATCAATGTCATGTGTGAAATGGTGACATGACAGGTCCGCTATGTGTGGACATGGTTGCCTAGCAGGTAACACTCTGTAGTCATCATGTAGGGGTGCCATCTGTATGTCCTCCAGTGACCTGTCACATGACACAGCATGGTTGGGTGTGTATACACCTCAGCATCATAGGTCACAATCCACAGGTATGTCATGGGTATGCATGCAGTTCTGGATATGCAATGTGTACATAACATGCACTGTTTAGCAATATAGATGCCTCATGATGCCATGCAATGGCACAGTGTCTGTACATCACACTGTACAGCAATATAGATGGCCCAGTCCCCTACCATGCCCATGCACATTTGCTCAACATGCATTCTATCTGTAGAGCATATGGACAACACCACAATGTGATTCCCAGTACGATACTGTACATGTGTCACGACACCATTGTGTCAGGCATGCATGCATGTTAATGAACATGTCAGCAGATTACATGTCAAGGTCATGTCAGCCATGTGTACTGTTATCCTGTTCTGGTCCACATGGTGTATCATGGGGATGCATGCATACTACCATGATCATGTGAATTGCATGGATAATGATATGACACCTGCCTGCTGTAGTGTGCATTCCAGGGGGTATGCTTACAAACACTATTGATGTCTGAGCTGCATGCTGTCAGCTGTATCACAAGCATGCTGCATGCCATCTGTCATCTCTCATGCATGGTGTGACAGTGTGTGTGTCGGTGTGTCAGTGTGTGTGTGTGTGCCAGTGTATGTGTGTGTGTGTCAGTGTGTGTATGTCTGTGTGTGTGTGTGTCAGTGTGTGTGTGTGTGTCTGTGTGTGTCAGTGTGTGTGCGTGTGTGTGTGTGTGTGTGTGTGTGTCTGTGTGTGTGTCAGTGTGTGTGTGTGTGTGTGTGTGTGTGTGTCAGTGTGTGTGTGTGTGTGTGTGTGTGTGTGTGTGTGTGTGTGTGTGTGTGTGTGTGTCAGTGTGTGTGTGTGTGTGTGTGTCAGTGTGTGTGTGTGTGTGTGTGTGTGTGTGTGTGTGTGTCAGTGTGTCTATTGTAATGTAGAGTATTTCTTTGCATTCACAGGTGATGTAGGTGCGTTACCCTTCTGCATTCCATCTGATAGTGTCCTCACAGATGCTAGCAGTGATGAACATATGCACGAGGTACAGGCAGGGATGTCAGGGGCGGAATCTGTGCCAACGGTTGCCATCCCAGCTATGTCTCCCTCTTCCCCGCACACAGTTCAGCTGCCAACACATACCGCATCTACAGTGGCCATAGAGGAAGACAGTCATCATTTGTTAGCGTTGAACAGGAACGTGTGGTGGCTACGGAAGGTGTGTCTCCACACCATGGTGGCAGTATATTGACTGCAGATGTGCCACATGGGCATGTGGCTGGTGCGGCTCGTAGGAGGACCTCTGGCAGACATGCACCTGCAGGACATAGTGCAGCAGCTGGGATCACCAGACGCATGTTCCAGACTGTAATGGCGGCACAGGCACGTGCCGAACGGCAGAACAGAGAAGGGCAGAGGCTGCAGAGGGCTGATATCAGTACCCTAAACAACAACATCCAGGCATTGGCAGGTGCTCAACAGCAGCTTGCTGATGTTCTGGACAGGCAATTGGGTGACATGGTCAGAATCCTCGACCATGGCATGGCAATCCATGAGCGTGAGCTATCTGTGCTGGAACATCTGGTAGGAGTGAGGCATAGGACACATGGACATAGGCCAGCTACACCACCTAGTGCAGGTCAACGTGAGCGTGCCACCTCACATGGCCGCTCCCATAGTGCCGGTAGCAGTAGCAGTGCAGCTGGTGCTGCGATGTCCACACCAGGTCACAGCAGGCCATGTGGACGTGGCCTGGGATGTTCCCAGTGGGGACACGGTTCCAGTGGCCATGTGTCGTCGGACAGTAGCCATTCTGTACCTCTGCCTGGTAGTGCCTGTGCAACCCCTGGCAGGCACAGGACATGTGGCCGTGTCTGGTCACAGCATAATACCCTTGTGTAGGCCTCACAAATGACAGAACTGTGTGCCCACATACACGCACACAGCGAACACAACTGTAGGGCTCCACAACACCCACATACATATGGAACAGACATGTCCATTCAAATCACTGGCCCTTACCCGCACACATGATGTCATCCATTGTGCAGCCTATGCCCCTGGCAAACAGTATCACCCTGTGCATATGATGAAGCCTGTGCCACATCCCTGTCATCCACACCATCGGTGCAGGGATATGCTCATATGGTCTGATGCACAGGGTGAACAGAATAACGAGAGGTGTATCTAACATTACTTGTGTATGCATATTGCGGGATGTGTATGTTGTATTGGTCATGTGTGAATACTGAGATGTGAGCGGTGCATCTAACATTACTTGTGTATGCATATTGAAGGATGTGTATGTTGCACTGGACATGTGTGAATACTGAGTGATGTGTATATGACATCAGTGATGTACTGTCAACATGCACCAGTCATACCATGTAGTCCAGGTGCAGCATGCATTGTGATATGTTCACAGTATGTGTCTCGGTTACAACAGTAACACCATGTTGGTAATGCCCTGGTTCCCTCCTATGGTGTACTGGCATGTGCCTACAGGTAGCAGTGTTTGCAGTCCCCCATGTGTAACTGTGGAGTACTCACAGGCACGTATGGCAATATCAGCATGCTAAACGCACCCTCAACCCGACTGTTGGACAGTTGAACATGACACAGATGTCCGAACATGACACAGATGTCCACACATATACTGCACCTGAAGCATGTGGTCAGTTGAAAAGGCTACAGCAGTCAGAGATGTGACATACATACCGGGAAACATTACAGGTATGTTGACATGGTGCAAGGGTTGTACACAGCAGTCAGGCCAATGATGATGTTAGAGGCCACCTGATAGCATGAGGCCACACTGTGTAGCAGTAATACCCTGTCACAGTACAGGTACAGGGCCACATTCACGGGATCTACAGCACTATAACACACCCCATAGTGTTCATGTGTGGACCCTTGCCTATGTGGTCATCACCCTTGCAGTACTTTTCACCCACACGACATGGCACAGAGAAGGGACATGCACAGGTAGCCAGTATGGCTGGGACCAATGGCATCAACAGGGTAGTAGACTGCATCACCATGAGGGGTTAGTGATCCTGTTTCCACAGTATGGTAGCATACACCCTCACACCAAGCACCAGACAGCCATACATACATACACACACACACACACACACACACACACACACTGTGGTGACCAGATATGTGTGTACGGATAGCCGATGTGTGTGATGCACCACACCTGCCGACCTCATGATTTCCACACTGCAGTATGTACAGATCTGTACAATGGTGTACAGGGATGTGTCACATCTGGGACGTAGTCCCCACCGTATGTGGCATGTGTGGTCACACAAGCGGATACACATGGCAGTGCTGGGAATGATACACCTGCCATATGATGATCTGTTTCATAGACATGCAGTGGTACTGTCCACAGTATGTGTACCAACACTATGTCTGGCAATTGTGTGGCTATGTGCACACGGGAGGATGTCAGTGATACAGGCATCATGTGACATACAGTTGGCTACACCTGACCGCTGTGTATGCGTTAAGTCATCACCATCAAGTAACGGTGACATAGCGTACTGTTTGCACATGGCATGGTAGGGTGGCGTGTGACACACCTGTGAGCATTCCGCAGCACACATACATCTACACAGGTGGATCACCACTTTATGTACACAGATCCCTCCATACGTGATGTAAAACCAACTGTACTGTCTGTATGTCACCATATACAGGTGTCAATGATGGGGCTGCATTGCGACTGCATGTTGTAGTTGCGCACAGCTGTGGTACAGACATCGGCCACTGCACATGCACAGTTGCTGCATGCACAGTACAGATTGCACATGTGCATTGGTCCTACATGTACCTCCTGTAGCCATGTTTATATGCATTGCTATTGGTGGACATGTGTGTTGACATACATGACACATGGACTGTGGTATGATATCACAGGTGTCATGGGTGACTACTACAGGGGAATGTGTCCTCCGTCAACATTGCTACCTCCTGTACTGTGAACATTCAACAGACATGGACCCATCTTCCATTTGCGTGCGTATGATTGCTTAGGCCACTGTTCTGCATGGGGGACAGCAAAGGCTTAGCAATGTACATATGTGTTGTGTGTGGTCCATGCACACATCCACTGCAATCACATGTTAGACATATCCAAACATGCATGTTCGTTGGTGTACAGCAACATTCATGTGTCACAGCTGTGTAACACCTGGGGCCCCTGGTATGTCTTGAGCTGACCTGGTCATGTATAGTGGTATACTTGCAATGCATAACACCTGTTGGAACCCTGTCAGTACATGTGTACCCTGCACAGTTACTGTAGACCTCTGTACAGTCCACTGGTCATGTGTCACACGGTGTTGTAGTAATGTATGGCTGTGTACTGCTGCAGCAACAACATGGTGATGTCTTGGGGGCTACAGTGTAGACTGCAGTGTGTACGTCTGGGATCTGCACCTGTGACAGCTGTGATGGCAGCTGAGCGTGTACTGGTCACTGCATGTGTGTGACCACTCTGTGCATGGGGACAGTTATGCCTTACTGTGCCCTTCCATGTCTAGACTCCGTCTGCATGCAAGACGGCCCTTTGCAACTGCTAAGTGTGTGAGCATGCCCAGTACGCTGTTGTGTAGATGGACACACATGACAGTCCCAACTGAGCCCTTGCGAGTTGAGACTCCGTCCACATGCAAGACAGCCCTTTGCAACTGCTAAATGTGTGAGCATGCCCAGTACGCTGTTGTGTAGATGGACACACATGACAGTCCCAACTGAGCCCTTGCGAGTTAAAACTCCGTCCGCATGCAAGACGGCCCTTTGCAACTGCTAAGTGTGAGAGCATGCCCAGTACGCTGTTGTGTAGATGGACACACATGACAGTCCCAACTGAGGCCTTGCGAGTTGAGACTCCATCAGCATGCAGGACGGCCCTTTGCAACTGCTGTGTGAGCATGCCCAGTATGCTGTTGTGTAGATGGACACACATGACAGTCTCAACTGAGCCCTTGCGAGTTGAGACTCCGTCCGCATGCAAGATGGCCCTTTGCAACTGCTAAGTGTTGAGCATGCCCAGTACGCCGTTGTGTAGATCGACACACAGTACAGTCTGAACGGACGTGTATTACTAAGCGTGTGGCCATGCCCAGTGACACCTTGTGTCGGTGATGTCCCTCTGTGCATGGCCCTTGACAT
>NC_056747.1:1070356380-1070398880 GCF_019279795.1 Protopterus annectens | reverse complement strand
GTGTCTATTTGTGGTGTATGCATGGCTGTGGGTATGTCCCACTGTCATCAGTGGTAAAGGTGAAGCCCTATAGGTACTTCATGTAGACTGCTGTGTCATTTGACATGTCAGCACATACCTGCGGACAATACTGAACTTCCTACTGCAGCCCTTTTCATACCTTCTGAGTTATCTTGCTGTCGATAATGCTGTTTCCTCAGACATGTATCTGTTTCTGATCATACCTATCAACCTCCTAGTGCAAAACATCTGTACAAAGCCTAACATGATGGGGGGACAGATAGGGGAAGATTCTACATATTGCTCTTACAAACGTAGATAGTTGACAGTATTATAGGTTTTGCATTAGTATGACCTTTCTGAGGGATTTGGGTTCTTAAACTCATATGTTTATCATTATTTAATGACGTCAGTTCTCAGGTATTTGGCAGACAGGTACAGATTGTAAGAGGAACACACCACACCTATGAGGCATACATCTGCACATTCGTACAGTTGCGAGGTATGTTTCTGATACTGGACATCACTTTTCTTACACCAATACACACAATACATGGCACCATCACAGGCCAGTTGCCATTACATTCCTATTGTAGGACACACCCACCCACAGGGTTATATTCCTCACACAGGCCAACAGGTGCTTATCCACACTAATTATTCTATCATGTACCTTATGTGTACGCCGGTATTTGCGCTTTCCGTCAGTGGCAGAGTTCAAGTACGAGTATGGGGGACTAGACACTGTATTGGTGACACTGCATGACACCCTGAGGGACACAAGTCTTTTGAGTCTATTAACCTTCCACATTGACTTTCACAGGCCATACGTTGTCATTCACATTTGTGGAAAAACATGCTTATGACTTGTACATGTTTTGTCATTTGTCCTGACGTCTTTCTTCTCACCTGTCCACCTAGTATCACTAGTTCTGTACATTTAATTAGGACAGGTTACCTTCATACCTCTCACCTGTACACATTATGGGTATACGCCCTGGGGTTTGACCTATGATTCTGTTACATTTGTCATGATAATGTGCCTTTCTGGTAGATTGCTGGCAAGGCATGACGGACTGTGCGGTTAGGTAATCATGACTTACATTTCTATTTCATGATTACTAACTCTCATAACATTCGTATTCCTGACTACACAATTATTCTATCAACGTTCTGACTTTGCCTGGGGTATATTTAATATAGTCCCTATTTGTCTGTCGTGTACTATGCCTTAGCCCAGCTGTCTTATTCTGACATTTTGGCAGGTATGGTTACCATCTTGGTCATACGCATGTCCATCCATGATAATCACCTACATGACACTGATATAGGTTCCTACGTCTTCCCCCAATGGTTTACACAATATCCAGTAGATGGGTTGCACCTTTTTGGAGAAAATAGGCGTGTGCTATACCCACATAGGTATATTGATCACTCCCATGGGGCATACCTAATAAATCTGTGCCAACCAACACCTAGGCCCATTTCTGCATACCCATGATTCCCATACCTGACACCCCTCCACAGTACCCATTAGACATGTTTAATGTGAGTGATAATAAAGTGTGAAGACACTTCTGAGCACTCCCCTCTCTCCGGATATGAAGTCGTACGTCATACATTCTATCGACCCATGTGTTATTACCCTTGCACCTGCTACTGTTGCATGTACAGCTATATCATAGTTGCAGCTGTGCCGTCTTTTGCATCAATGATGGTTCGCACTTCATACGGGATCAATTTTTGGGGTCCTGCAAAGGACACCTATATTCATGTTTAACGTGTAGAACTTGCAGGCCCTGTCACACTGGTACTTTCCGGGAAATGGTTTGGAAACCATCGGTGTATTCTCCTTTCATGCATGTCTGTCTGTCTATCCATATTAGCTATACCGTGACCTATTTATGTACATGTGTTATATGTACAGGGACATATGTTTGTTGTGTATATATCTATTCATGTATCGTGTGTGTATATATATATATATATATATATATATATATATATATATATATATATATATATATATATATATATATATATATATATATATATATACATATATACACATGTCTGTACATTCCTCATCTCATAATTTGCTTTGGATTATGTCTGTGGATATATGTGTATATATATCTCCATATCATACCTTTCAACTGTACAGATTTCCGCTGCATGTACAGCTGTTTGCCTGTTATCTTTGGTCCGTTTTTCATAACCTTGTGTCTATCTGGCAAGTTAGTGGCATATCATTAAAGACTGACGTTGGTAAATAATGACAAACATTTCAGGTTACGACTTCATACCCTTCAGAGAATCCATGCTAGTGACACACCTGTTATTCTATCCACTTTCTATGTTTGTTAGGGCAATATCTGGGGATTGTCCCTATTTGTACCAGTTGTTGTCATGGCTTTGTCCGGTTTCGTACTTTACGGGATTAACAGGTATGAGCCATGTACATAGAACATGGGGAAAACACCATTCATTTTCTATTCTGTGAGTGGATTACACATGCGCAGGCGCACTTGCATATCCTTATTGTGGGTTACATATGTTTCATTTATAATTGTGCTTACGTGAACTTTCATAATTCTGACCATAACAGTTACATATCTGTATTCCAGTTTACGGACTACTGCGAAACACACGTTCACCTTTACATATTTAAATGTGTGTACAGCACGAATGCTTTCATTACACTTTCAAGTTATATGTGCAGCGGTCGTAGGTCAACCAGGACTGCATTCACGTTGGCCGGATGCCGGAACTACTATTCTGTTGGTGTTCTCCCTCATTGATATGCATATTCATAGTACTTAGCTACATCAAAATACACCTCACCACTTCACCTACAACACAAGTATACATTCTCCTGCTGGGAAAAAGGTAGTACTACATATTACACATTCCCTATTGCCTACAGCTGTGGACTCTGGCTGCATTGTTAATCACTCCGAGTATATGCAGAACACCAAGGCATATAGTCCAGCCACATACAGGTCTTTGATTGTCAGGGTGTTCATGTAGTGATCTGGGTTTGGGCTTGTCCACCTGGTGAATGGAACTTCCCTGGCCAAGTTCAAATGTCAGATGAAGCATATGGACAGGGATTATCTCCTTATTTTGAAGTTTTACCTGTGTTTATAGACACAGGTGTTTGGGCACCTGTCAGCAGCTTATTCTGTTGGCATTACATATTATGGGTGTGGTTGTTACAGTCCATACTCCACGGTGAGGGGTGTTCCCATTCACATTTGACTATTACCTGTATACAGTCATACGGGGATTATTATTTTTGGACATGAAGTGACTACAGGTACGCAGTTGTAAATTACACAAGTGTGAAGGGCTGTTCCTGTAAATATGTAAGGACCATACCTCTCAACCTCTTAGAGCACCGAACCTGTGCAAAACCTACATGATGTTGGGACAATTAGGGACACATTTTAACGATTGCTCTTACAAGCTTAGAACGTTGATAGAATGCTAGGTTTTGCATTAGCATAACTTTTCTGCAGGTTGTAGAGTCTTATACTCAAGATATTTCTCATTATTTAGTGACATCAATCCTCAGCTATTTACCACACTGGTGCAGATTGTCGGAGGCATACACCAACACTATGGGGTGAACCTGTGGTCATTCTTAGGGTTGCCACCTTTTCAACTGCCCAAAGTGGGACATGTTCTGTAGAGATGTCAGATTTTCCAGGACAAAACATACCTACAGCCTTGCATAGTACAGAACTTTAACCTTTTTTGTACATACATACATACATACATACATACATATTCTAGTAACATTTGAATTGCTTATGCTACTTCACATAACATATAGAGGATTCATATATAAAATAACTGTTTTATGTGACTATTAAAGTAAATTAGGAAATAACATTGTCCTAAACTCTCAGGACATTTGCTATGTCTTGATTTTTTTCACAGGACACAACTACCTACAGAGGGACTGTTACTCGCAAAGTGGGACAGGTGGTGATCCTAGTCATTCTGCAAATATCCAGACAGTTGAGTGGTATGGCACGGACCTCTGTAATATGCTGTTGTGTTCTGGCACAGCAGTAGCTCAGCATTAAAGACTGCAGTCGGAACGTGCTGACATACAGTTGGGTTTCAGACTTCATACTCCAGACATTAATGCCAATGTGCAAACTGTTACTCTATCAAATGTCTATGTTTCTAAGAGCTATCTTTACAGATTGTCCCTATTTTTGGAGCTTTGTCTCACTTATATTCACAGCTCTGTCCAGATATCTTGCTCACACAGGTTGACAGGTATGGTCAGTCATGACTGCACACAGTCAGTGTCCCTCACACTTGATCAGGGTTGACCTGTTTACGTCAGTGTCTTCCTCACCCTCATGCCGTTTTCCACTTTGCAAATGTGTGCATTATATTCTCCCTTCTATTCGTGTCTGGACACATGCGTCATGGGAAGGTATTTTATCCTGGGTGGTAGGTTATGCATGCCCACTTAGGGCTGGACAGTGTCATGGACCTCCACTGCACGTTCTAACTTGTGTCCAGATATCTACTGGATTGGACATCATGTCATCATACCCATTCTACTATTTACACAAGTTGGTCATCCCATGAGGGATATCCCAAAAATTGGACTAGACCAAAACAAGTTAGATAACGAAGATTTTTGTGGCTTCACGAAAATGTGCAGGGGGTTTTACATGCAGGGGATACATGGTTTGCAATCCTGACATTGCCTAGGGTGACAATATCTACTACATATGCGTAAAGGTCACTGTGTGTAGCTGTTTCTGCAACAAACCAGTGGACCAAGTACGGCTGGATTTGGTGGATGTTCTGGTATGGTGGCTGGCTGTGTGTTGTGGAGGGTATGCTGGGTAGGCTATTATGCATCCAGGTGTGTTGCATTTGTTATGGCCAGTTCCATCAGGACCCATCTGTGGGTATGTGATGGTGCCATATCTATACATTTGTCTTGCATATTTCCATATTCATTTGTTTGTGGGATTGTGTTCTACACTATGGCCTGTCTGCCTGTCTTGCAGCTATTTCTACATGAGGTTGTGTTTCTTTCCACTTCACCCGCTGCCCCCTCGTACACCTCCAGTTCACTTTTTCTGCATATGACACAGTATCGCCTTTGAGGAATTTACCATTAAACACCCACCCCTCACACGCAAATTCCACACACCCCATAAAGCACTACTTTGGTTGTTGGCCCATGACATGGCCAGAGTTACACATTGACTACTCTACATGTGTCGGGTACCTTTATGGTTGTGTGGACTACCCTGCCATGTTTGCTTTCCACATGCTATACCTCACGCACATAGGTACATGCCCATACTTCACTTTCATTACTTGGTTGGTGTATCCGGGTACTACCCGTTCGACTGTGTCACATACACGTTCGGATTATACAGCTGCCTTCTGGATTTTGCCAGCCTGTTCTACTCATTGGTAGGATGGCACCTTTTCCTATGTCCAAGCTATTCCTTACACATGTCCAACTGTTGTGGACAATGCCTCCCCACAGTCGACGGTTGTGTTCCCACCTTTTCAATTGGCCACAGTGTGACATAGGGTTACCACCTGTCCTACTTTGCGAGGGACAGTCCCTCTTTGGGCAGTTGTGTCCTGACATGTAATTGTAAACATGGCAAATGTCCTGAGATTTTAGGACAAACTTATTTCTTATATTTTATGTGATAGATGCATTAAACAGTTATTTTGTATCTGAAATACCTGACTGTTATGAGAAACAGAATAAGCAACTAAAATGCTACAAGAATACGCTTTTCTGTAGGTAAAACAGTTACGTTCTGTCCTTTGTACTGGCGGTGGGTATGTGTCGGCCTGTAAAATCTGATGTCTGTACCAAACATGTCCCACTTTGGCCATTTGAAAAGGTGGCAACCCTACTGTGACATTTGCGGTGAACACAGCATATTTTACCGGCCAACACATACCCACGGTCAGTTCGGCAGATAGAACTTACAATTCTTGCCTATATCTAAGCTTATTCTTGTAGCATTTTGGTATCTTATTCTGTTTGTTATGACATTTATGTAATATACGTCCAGTGAAATATGTTTAATGCAACTATTGCATGCGTCAGAAGAATTATGTCCTATATTCTCTGGACATTTGCCAGTTTTACATGTTTGTGTCAGGACACATCTGCCCACAGAGGGACTGTCGCTCGCAAAGTGGGACAGGTGGTAATCTTGGTCGACGGTACAGATCATACTGTTCCTTTCGGCCTACATGTGTCCGTATTGTTATGGCTGTTTATATGCTCCTTCTGTTTCATTTACATGTGTATGCTATTTCCTATCACATTTGGTATGTGAAATACGGACATACCTTTTGTATGTGACTGTTACATGGCTTGTGGGATATGATTCAGACATACGGTCACTACATATATCTACATTTCTCCTCGTGTATTTTGTTATGGACACATCTGCACAGCTATGTTCCCTCCCTCACATTATGGGTCGGCTGGTGAACCTCTCCGTTGGACTGGACGTACCTACTGGCGGCACGCTAACATATGATACGTTTCACTTCCACATGGTATAGCTATCAACACTACGTTGGACTATGGGCACACGGTTTTCATGTCATTTGTTCATGGGTAGGGACCCATTATTCCCTACCGTGCATTTGTGTTTGATTCTTCATTTTCTGTTCACAGGGACTCTGCTTTGCATACGTTTCAGTCTCCATGGACACTGATAGGTACGATTACTATTGCTGGTGGAATATAATATTCAGCAGTTTAGGTTGCTCCTCGACAGCCAACATTGACACGCCTCCCTGCGCAACTTCGATACGCCCCTTGCACTCGCGCAATTTTCCTATGCACGTGGCTGTGGTGGCTGTGCACCTTTAGTAATATGCATATGGCGCAACTACTCCATATATACGCCGCACGGCCGGTGCAAGCCTTACGCCAGCCTTGCGCCAAGCTTCATGAATCCCAGGGGTGATTTATTATTGTTATGTTTTATCATGATTCAATATTAACATATTTTGCTAAACTAACTGCTTTGTTGGCCTTATGGTTTAATTCTTTCTGGCATGTTGTTAAAATATTGACTGTTATGTTATTTACTGCTGTGTTACACATAATATACATTAATATGTATTTGGATTAATAAATATGCTGTTCCATTCTGTTAATATTAACAGTGGTTTGGTTATTACTAACCTTAACTTATTACTATACCTCATTTACCACAGCATGTCAAGGTACACTGCTGTCTTCTGGAGGCACATGGGACTTAGATTCCACAACACCCTCCCTATCCAAGGTGTTCACCCCCCCATGTGTCACATACTGCCCAAGTCTGCTGTCTTGTCTGTTTTGTTTGTCTGCAAATGCATCCTCACCTACCCAACTTACCTCCCCCACACATCCCTATGTCCCTTCCCCAACATTCCACTCTCACCTTAAAAATAAAAATGGGCACCTGTCCAAAAAAAATATATTGTCCCCTACATAGCTCTCCATTTTGCACACGTGTCCACTGGACACACGTAATTTGATCCAATTGGCTTGACAACACAGTTATGTTGTCCTCACCCCCTCTCTGAGGGTGAGAGTTCAAAGTCGTGTACAAATTCTGTCAAAGTGCACAGTTGTTTCTGTACAAGTAATGGATAGCTATGGTTCTTCCCTACACCCTTCCTGCACATCCCTACCTGTGTTTCAACATGTTTTACCCCTGCTTGCACCCCATTTCACCGCTGTCCTATCTTCCCATTTTTCTTTTCTTTATATTTTTTTAGCAAAACACTAAGCTCAGCTAAACAGAGCTATACTGACTATATGTGTTTCTAAAATTGTAATGCACACCTATGAAATAAACACCTCTCCCATATTTCAAACCCAAGGCCATTGCACCTGCAGACCACTGCATTAACCTGCCACACCACACAACTCTTTATTAAAGAAGGTGGTTTAAACAAAATGTAGCAATGGCCAGTTACAGTTATTAAGCGTGTTTTAGTGAAGCTGCGCACCGTGCTGCTCAAACTTGATTAAAAAGTAATGGAAAAATGGGAGTATACCTTAGACTCTAGTGCAAAAGTACACCACTAGAAAGCCAAAGACATAATAATGGATGTAAGTGAAGCTTGTGATAGCAGGTAAATGTGCCCTTTTATAAGCAACATATAGAAAGACACCTGCTAAGGCATTAATGGCAAAATACATGTTCAGCTGGGACTGATGCAGAAATACAGCCATATAAAGCCATGCACATACTGATGGATGTAGAAAATGTTTGTCACAGCCTGTATGTGTGCACATATATCTTGCAAATACAACTGCTGTAGCAGTGACTCAGTAGCTCAGTCTGTTAAATGCCTTGCAAACAGTATATTTTGCCACACACAGTCCTGGGTTGAAATCCAGTGGTGTGTAGCAGTGGAACTATAGTATTGTGAATCCAGCAAATAATGACAGAGTCATGCACTCCTTATCCACACAATGCATATCAAATGAAATGTCTGCATTTCACTGATGGAAGTCACAGGCCTGCAGATAGAAACACACTTTACATATCCTTATAGCAAAAGTATAAGTACATAAAAAATGTCACATCATGCATTAATATGCATTCACAGAGAAATTCAACTCAGGTACTGCAAATGAGGGCCATTAATATCAGTGTGCACCACAACTTCCTTTCAATACCTTCTTGTAACATGGACTACCTTCATACACACTCCAGATTACTATCAGACTGCAACACATGGCCTGACAGTTATGACATATTGTTATATTTATTCCCATGTTGCTCAAGGACACAACAAATATGTGACCTAGTACTCTGTTAGTGATACCATTGCCTAACATATTAACCTTAAACACATCCCTTAATTGGACTGGAAAGGGTAGCCTCTACAACAAGGTTAACACAGCTCCCACAGTTACTCCTACAGCTTATTGTCTTCCAAAGTGTTCACATTCTCTGTCTGTGCCTATTACCTGCAGCAGCAGCTGCAGCCTGTAGCACACCCATCTCTATGAAATAGTTGCTGCTACAGAACTACCCTCTGTGATGAAATGGTCTTCTTACCCCAGTAATGTTCAGCACAGCATATCAAAAAGGGCCCCTAATCTACATGAAGGCCTTGTATATTGTATTGTGGTTGCATGTGATTGGCTGCTGATAGTGCAAATCAGCTGTGTTGGCTGCAATTAGAATTTCAGAACCACAGATTGGTTAAGAGGCAATCACCTGCTGATGAGAAACATGTTAAAAAGGCAAGCGGCTGCCTATGGGGAACCATTCTATATGAAACTTTCCTCACACAGACTGTGTGTATGCAAAGTATTACCTATCAGCACATATCAGCAGAGGAGTGCTACACTCCATCAGGTATGTAACCATCTTGTTTACATCAGGATGCAGATGTCTGACTATACTTATGGGGAATAGGGATTACAGCATTAAGCCTTTCTTAGAACTGTTATAATGACATGTAAATGATCTCCAGATTTGTTCCACATACAGAGGATGTGCATGACATCAAAGGTGGAATGTATATTGTCAATTATGGCACACTGGGCTTGTGGAACTCTCCCTTTACAGTGGTTGTAATAGCACACTGCTATTTGTTTGGCCCATTTGGTTTTACATATTATTAGGGGACACATTACAGTGGACTTCAGTGTTAGCTGTATGAACATACAGCAGTATCTGTTCTGGCACACATGGTAATACCTGACTATCGCTAGTATCCTAGTTGTATCCACATTCTTAGTATGTTTTTACACTGTGGAATATGATATGTGTGATCAAGCAGTGGATATTACCAGCTATACTGTCCTTACTGTATTTCTACATAGTGTACTTTCATATATGTTTTCCTGTCATGTCTTCCCATGTTGTTGTCTTTCAGGGAACATGTATGCAAGATGCAGTGCAGCTTCCATGTATGCAGAGAATGAGTTAATACTGGAAGGGCTCTGTCAACACCATGAACTCCTACTGTCCAGAGAAGGCAAAACAGGGAACAGTGGGAGGCATTGTGGGTTGACTTGTCCATGATGTCAATGCCATTGGTCATTAGAGCAGGACACATGAGCAGGTGCTACACCATGCAATGGAAATAATCAATTCCCCATGCAGAAGAGCAACAGATATAGTCGGGGATTGTGGAGCCACTAGTGGAAGCCCTGTAATGGAACAACCACTATCAGCCACTGAGGAATTCTTGGCAAATCTTGGCATACACGATAGCTCCCAGGCATCCATCACACCCCACTTCAGGGATGTGGGTGCCACAGTATCCATGGCAGAGGAATGTGCAGGTTAGCTTAGTTTATCAGCATTACAATACTGTAGCATTCAGTGTGTCAGGCATACATAGTCTTATGTGGGTGTCAGGTCTGTCTGCTTTTGGGGGGGGGTCACTGCAGTTTGACTGTCATTCTCAGATTTGACCAGTGTAATAATTAACACATTAGCTACAGTAAATGTGAGATATATGGATGTATTACCTTGTGGTGGTGGAACATGCAGTGGTACTGAAAGTACTTCTCCTTCAACTTTTCACAGGTCCATCAGGTATTGGCCAAGCCCGTGGTCCACCTCCTGGTAAGCATGACACTGTTTTGTTATAGATGTAGGTTTACAGCAGTGTAATTCTTAGACAGTCATCCCAGACCAGTTGCCTGCACTGTGGTACTGCCGGCATGATTGCCAACTGCACACCTATATTTTGACTGTACACATGTTAGACTCATACCTATGCCTTGGAGGTGTGACCACACTGATAGATGTGACGGTAATGTCAGGACACTACAGAGTGTCATATGTGCAAACTGTGCAGAGTCTACACAAATGTCAACAGTGTACCTCACTGTTTCTGATGAGACTGCAGTGTAATGAAATGTTATTTTCAAGTAACTACAGCTGTTAGTACAAAGAGTACTGTCTTCATGTCCTAATATATAAGGTTGGGTTTTCAACAGGTCTGTCATATTGATGACAGTGTATACAGCCTTACATATATCACAGCATAGTATTGCAAGACATAATAGTGCAGATATTAATGTACTGCTTTTTCCTTTCTTATCACAGGTGAACAGGGGGGGGGGTTGGTGTCTGTCCTCTACACAAGCTGATGTCAGTGTCTCCTCTGACTCTGATGATGATACTGGCCACAGTGTGGCACAGATGAGGGTTTCAGGGGATGAATCTGTCCCAGAGGTTGTTATCCCTCTTCTGCCCTCATTGTCACTGCACACAGTCAGTAAGCCCACACATACCCAGTCCCCGGATTCCACAGATACTGGACAGTAAGAGGGTGGGGACAGTGAACAGGAAAGTGTGGCAACTATGGCTCCAGTGAGTGTAGATACTGGGCATAGCCAGACGCCTGGCGAGGTCCCACACAGGCAAATTAACAAGGGTGCTTGTAGGATGTCTGCTGTCTGTCCGCCACCTGTTGCAGGTGTCAAATCATGGGTCACTCATCACATGACTTGGGCCATCATGGAGGCACAGGCATGTTCCAAATGGAAGACCAGGCATTTGCTTAGGGTTATGGATGCAGCACAGTCTGACATCCGTGACTGCCTCCACCACATTGGCAACACCCTGGATTGGTTCACTGATGCAGTGGACAGAAGGTGGGCTGAGACAGTGTCTGTCTTGGACCACATATTGTCTGTATGGAATGTGTGGCTGGAGTTGAGCATTAGACTCGTGGGCATAGGTCAGCAACCCTATCTGCCATTCCCAAACACACTACCATAGTGGCAGTACATCCAGCACTACAGAAGGGAGTGTGCACTCCACATCAAAATGTGGCAGGCCATGGGCTAGGTCCTTAGCATTCCCATGGTGGACACAGTCGCAGCAGACAGCAATCATCATCAGGTACTAGCACCTCTTCTATCCTTGGGCATGATGGTGCCAGTGCAACCCTTAGTAGAGCCAGATCTTATGTTTGGGGCCAGAAATGGTGAACAGTCAACTCTACCATCTATGGTCCAAAGTTGTCCAACATACACACATGTAGGCCTAGCACTGAGCTTGACTGTGTACATGCACACAATCACATACCACTGTCAAATGGAGGCCACCTACAGACAGACACAACACCTTTCCATGGGTCATCTTACCTGCTTCCCTTCCTGACTCATACACATGCTGTCAACTGTTGGGTCAGCCTAGGCCTCCTGCACCCCCCACAATACCCTGTGCAAGTGGTGATACCTGTGCCACATCCCTGTCATCCTCACCACTGATGCAGGGAAATGAACTATGTGCCTGATGCACAGGGTGAGTATATTAGTTAACATGTACTTGTGTAGTGCAGTGTTGTTTTACCATGCCACTTGTAGTGGTTACTGACAGATACTCTATGCTGGCATTTGTCATGAGTACGCCACATACTTTTGTGTAACATATGTTGTATGATGTAATGGCTGTATAGTTGCCCAATGACATGCATGTCATGGACCTGTTTCTGTTTCTGTTTCAATAGTCTGTTGGGATAACCTGTGAATACACCATGGCAATAAAGCAGCACAGGATGGCATGTCAACACAGCAGAAATATGTCTTCAGCAAGGTACAGCACTATAAGTGCATGGCTCCATAGGTTCATATGTGTATAACAGGCTAACAAGGACCATGGCAGCATTCAGGGTACCAATGCATCCCTAATTTGTGAACAGGTCTGCTACCCTTGATAAGTATCACCAGGGTTTTAGAAACTAACACATCTACAGGCTGCGATGATGGAGATGACCCATTTACAAATATCCCATGTCCAGTGCAGACAGTTGCCCGACACCAGTTATGATTGTCATGTTCTGCATACCATTGCGTAACCTACACATGATGTGTGTCACAGCAGATGTGTGCTTCACATGCATGGGGGGCCCTGTTTCATGTAGGGTGTACTGTCTGTGTTGCATACCTGTCTCTTCAGCATGTACTATGTGTACCACAGTGATGTCGTTGGTGTGTAGAACAGGTGTGATGTGTTAATCCTGTCATGGATACTCAGTGAAATCAGACATCTCCCTGCATGGAGCCATGCGCATCCCCTTGAAAGCATTTAGGAAACAGACTATACATGTATGGTTGTGACACGGACTCCATAGGACATGTTATCTACACTGTGTATTGGTATACCATGGAACCTGTGTGGCTGCTACCTGTGTAGTGGCATAGCAAGGGTGTCATTGCACACAATAGTATCTGTGATGACTGCCACATTCAGTATAGCAGTGACAGTCTGGAACTTACATCCCAAACATGTCGGTATAGGTTGTACAACAGTGAATGCATTCCCACATCTTACTGACCAGTGTCCATACCTCCAAGTGTAATGGCTCAAATGTGTGCAGTGTGCAGACACTACAATATTTTGCAGGGGTGGATGATTTCCCACTGGATAATATTGTGCAGTCGTTGGGATTTAATCTTTCGAAAATCCTTTATTAAGTACACAGACAAGTGATCCAAGTAAAATAAAAATAGAGTAATAATTTCCTCACAAGCTTTCTAAATATATATATATATATATACTTTTTATCAGGCATGGGAGTGGTTTATTGTGCTGTAAAACAAAGTGTTATTGGTACGCATGTTAAATTCACATCCCTTCCCCCATCAGTGTGATATTCGAGCTGGTCCTGCCCTACTTAGTAGCTGTCATAATAATATATAACCCTTATGTACTTTAAATAAAATTTATAATGATGTGGTACCTCTTATTTAACCAAATTAGTAATCTGCGGTGGTGCAGCGGTAGCATTGTTGCCTCACAGCAAGAGGTTCTCCCATTTGATTCTGGGCTGGAGTGCGTGGAGTGCCTTTTGTGTGGAGTCTGCATGTCCTCCCCGTGGTTGGATGGGCGTTCAAAAGACATGCGTAAATGGGCGTGCCTTCATTGAAGGTTGGACATCGAGCTGGCACCTCGGTGTTCGTGGAAATCTACTGCCAATCATTAGCGGACTGGAGTGCTGCTGTGGTAACCCCTAACCAGGAAAAGCCGAAAGACAAACAACAACAACATTGGGATTTAATCTTTGTCAGGGGCTCAGAGAACAACTGACTGTATCTTAGGGCATCATGGATAACTATTGGTTCTGTGTGGGATTCTGTGACAGCTCCTAATATACAGTCACCTGCTAATGTACTCAGTCAGAGGTCAATGATTGTGTCTGTGACTGCAGAGAGTGAATAGGTAGATGGGGTACACCAATAATGGAGGATGGTAAACTCCACTGGTGACAGGTGTCATTGCAGTGTAGGTCTCCCAATGCTATCTTCCCAGAGTATGAGTGTCAGACACTTGCCTATCCACCAGCTGACATAACACGTACACAGTTTCCAGCAAGGCCTGCTGGCCTAATATTGTCATACAATTTGTCAATCCATTGTTGGTCGAGTGAGACATATGTCTGACATTCATTGCATAGTGTAACAGTCAATGGGCACTGCTGGTTACAGTCGGTAGGCATGATCTGGTCTTGAGCAAAAGTAACAGTGTTTGGTCCAGTGTCAGTAGGTGTACAACAGTGTTAGTGTTAGTATCCATGCTAACTCTTATCATGGTATTTCAGATGACATGACTCAGAGATCTGAGGACACTGCTTGGCACTACATGTTAGTTGTCCTCTGTGCAAGTAAGTATTGCAGTTACTTCCAGCATATTGCAAGAAGAGAGTCATGCAAGGTGTCTGTATAGAGCACAAACACATTAGAGAAGTGTAAAATGTACACACTGTGTTGTTTAGTCATGCTGTGGCTCACTTAACCAAAGGATGGTCCAGGTCCTTACCTATAATGCCCTATAACTGTGCTGTGACATACCCACATGGGGAACCGATGTATTGCATCATGTGCTTACCAATATGGGTGACTAGTACAGCCCCCCAATGTGAGCTCCTTCCTTGTGGGATCTGGCCACAGATCAATCTCCTTAGAACTACAAGCACATACCCCCCACAGACAATACAGACATATATGTCAAGGAAGTCATTTATTACCTTCTGTGGGATGGTTGACATAGCATGACTGCACCTCCCCTTTCAGATGGGATAGGCAAGTATGCAGAGCTCTACACCCATGCATTATGTCAGCAGCATTACAACTGCATGAACTCATCTGTACATGACAGGAGGGACACAGGCTTGTCATGGCTCAGCAAACCTGACTGGTTGACTGCCATTAGCAGGCTATACAGTAACAGGTGGACAGTGCTGTGTGGCAATTGGGCTGAGGGTGCCCCCTAACATGGAAGCACTACCTCCTCAGCTAAAGGGAGCACATAGTGTTGTTGTAATGTTGTGTAGACAGGTTAAATGACAGAAGTAGCCACTGACACAAAGCAGAACCACAATACACAATCTAGTTACATGGGTGACTTCAAAGGACAGGCCCAGATTGTCAGTGACCTCATACGTCATGATGCCACATATGATGGGTCTGTACTCATACCTAACTGTACTCCCACACTGTCTGCATCAACTACACTCCCTTGTCTCCACCACATGTGACACATGACATTCCCTACAACCTGTCCCATAACTTCCATATTTACAGAGTAGTTTGTAACTAGCCACTCATTGCAAGGTACACAGCACCTATTGCACATGCTAACATTCCAGGCTGCATCCCAAATGTGATCTGACAAGAATTAGTAACACCATTGGCAAACCCTTGCAATCATACTGACACAACTGGCTGCCCACATGCTGAGTGGACAATGGCAATTGCTATACCCTTCCACAGAGGTGGGATATCTACTGACCAACATAACTATATACCTCTTTGTCTAAGTATCCATATCTGTATGCCCATATGGGCAATCATCATGGAGCTGATCAGCACACATATATGTGATCTACATACAGTTAACTGTACACAGTTTGGATGTGTGACAGGGGGACCATGACTGTTACACTTGGTGGACATTTCTGAGGCAGTTACCAAGTTACCAAGGACCTGGGTGAGGGTACATCATGGTGTACAACCCCCTAGACTGAGCTAAGTTATCTGACTATATTCCCTGCTCAGACAACATTTACAAAGCAACCACTTAGGCATCCACTATACTGTCATTGTAAAAGTCACTAAGTGGCCCATTGATGGCACACATACACAACATACACAACATAGGGACATCCTCCTCCAATAGCTGATATGTAAGCAGCAGTGCTCAATAGGGTGCAGTCCTAGGTCATCTACTGCTTGGTATCCATTTAACCATAATACATGTGACCACTGACTGACTGTGGCTAACAGTGTTGGCTGAGCACTCATGGACTCTCTGTGGTATGCCACTATCCTGCAAGAGAATATTGCAAACACATGCCTGTTGACATACTAATGGCCATAAACTCCATACAAATATATAGGTAGTATAATTTCCATCAGTTACATCTATGTACCTGGTAAGTAGCACATCATTTGCAACATGTGATGTACATACTCAGGGATGAAAGAACTGGGCACACAGACATAGCCACACAAGTTTACAACTAATGTGCCTTAGATCATCATGTCTTTACAGTGGTATGGCAGGAATCATATGGCATAGCTGAGGCCATAGTCACCTGTAAGTGACATACTCATAACCTCCAAGTACTCTTGCTCAGCATGCCAATATCTGAGTGCATTGGTCATTTCCAAGCAGTACTGGCAATTGCATACAACAGTATCATCCCTCACAAGGACACTTCATGTCTTCAGTATGTGTTCAGTGGGGAACATCTACAATGAGTGTAATTGTCACCTGTGGCATATAGACTACTCAAAGGTGATCTGTGCCTTGTATACAGGAAATGTGTGACCCTGCTTGATTGCATATGCTGTCTATCTGTAGAAGGTATAGTAGATGGATAACACACTGTAAGGACATTTACCTCATATGTGACGTTAGTACTACTTGCTTGTGGGAAAGATTTCTCTAGCTGACTTAAACAAACCCTTGAAACAGAACCCTGCCTAATGGCACACAGAGTACCTCAGTGCACCTCAACACATGCTATCTGTATGACTGGCTGGGTGACTGTCATCTCAATATGGGTGTCTAAACAATGCAAAACTAGTAATGAAACGAATGAAGTCACCACAGCTCACTGCATCACTCAACAATTTAATACCATAAAGCAAAAACGAACATACACTGAGCGCTTTCACCCAGTTCTATACTGGGTTTCTTCAGAGTAACAATCTTATGGAGCAGTTTCCTTATGTACTGTGAGTAATTAACATCATTAAATAAATTAACATCATTGAATGAATAATTGGCTAATTGAATACTTGTTGTTTCACCCAGGTTTGAACATAAAAAAGATAGAAAAATCCAATATATTTTTAAAAACAGAATAAATACATTTTGTAGTATTTCTCCAAATATTAGTTTTTTTTTTTTTTTTTTTTTTTTTTAGTTTTAACTTATATTTATTTTATTACTATTATTAATTATTAACTTATATTTATTTTATTACTATTATTATTCATTTACAATTATATTATATATGTGTTTTTACATGGTTATATATTTACATTTACACATTTTTATACGTGTTTCATATATAATATTGAGTTTTTTATATATTTAAAACATAACTAAATTATTTGGAGTTGAAGGGATGTAATGTATATATTTATATGAATTATTTATTAGATTCTGGTTAGAGACAATAGACACAGGAGATTTCATTTTGCCTTCTAATTTTGGTTATTGCACTTGGAGAAATACTACAAAATGTATTTATTCTGTTTTTAAAAATATATTGGATTTTTCTATCCCCTACTTATCTAGTCTTACACAATATATCTCACAGTACTTATCGCCCAGGCCATGGCTTACGTCAGATACTACATTGTCAGCTGGTAGTCTTAAGGTGGATGACATCATCAGGCCTTGTAGAAGAGGACAGTTTGGAAGCCAGCAGCAAGTTACAGGGCCAAAAAGTGCATGAAAATTGCAGGTGGATAGCCCATGAGGGCATGTCAGTTGTTTTCAAAGGATCATAGGAAGTTACTAGGCTATTGGACCTTAGGCCATTATAAGCCTAGACAAGAGTTTAGCCCATGTTTAGACAAGTCAGCACCCTATGCCCCTGTCCAGCAGAGACATGGGTGGAATCCCAGGGATGTATATTTAATTTTCCATCCAGTTAACCGGGTTGCGCTTAAAAAAGGGTAAAGAGGTGCTCTGCTTGATGTGGAGAGGGAGTCTATTCCACAGATGGGGGAGTCTCTGGGACACAAATCTATCCCAACAAGTTTTATTGATGTCACAGACCAGGCTGAGGCCGCACTTGCGAGTTAGTTGAGTGGAGCTTGACTTGCAGGTGGATCTTGACTTTTGGTCAAGTTTTGCAGGGGGTTACACACACACACACACACACACACACACACACACACACACACACACACACACACACACACACACACACACACACACACACACACACACACACACATGCACAAACACACACACATGCACACACGCACACACACACACACGCACACATGCGCACACACACACACACACACACACACACACATGCACAAACACGCACACACAAACACACATGCACAAAAACGCACACACACGCGCGCATACACACACACGCGGGCATACACACACACACACACACACACACACACACACACACACACACACACACACAGACCAAGTGGCCTGGAGTGAGATTAGAGCCCTTACCTTTCTAGACTTATACACTATAGATCACAGTACTTATTGCATGTGCCACAGATTAAGTCTCTTGTATATGTGATTTCAGGCATAGTACTTGTAGATTACACAAATGAGGCTTGTATTAAACAGCATCTGTGGCCTGCAGAGTGATATTGCTTCATACTGTTATCTGCATTTAGTATCCTAGCAGTGAGATAATTGTTATTATCCTAACTATGTATGTACATTTTCCAGTATGGCCATATGTGGCTGTTTGCACTTAGATAGGCAAACCTGTGGGCAGGAATAATGTGCCCTGTCCATGCGTGTGTTGACAACATTATACATTACGCCACCTGCTCACCTGTGTCTGCCTATGTGGTGACATCCAGCAGGCACAGGTGTCTGTAGGTAAGTGGATTATGTACTGTTGCACCCTTAGTTTGAGTCCTTTGAGAAACAGCATGGATGGGTGATAGTGCAGATTTACTCACCATTATTAGTGTATGTAGGACAATACAGACATCCACACACATATTTATGGATATAACAGGATAACAGGGATTTATATTTAAATGTAGCTGTGTGTCTATGATATGTATATGTGTTATGTAGCTATATGGGGAGAGTCTATGTATCATTTTAATATATATATATATATATATATATATATATATATATATATATATATATATATATATATATCTATTTGACACTACATTGAGATAGGTATACTATGTATTTGAGAGAGAGATAGTGACAGACAGATATGTATAAGTACATGTCTGTATGTATAGAAATATCTATACAAAACACGTCATTTTGATTAACAGAATTGCACTAATTTTAAATAAGTTTATCTGCAGGCCCAGTGGGACTGTCAGTACTTATAAAGTGAATCCAGGCCACACCTATCAGTACTTCAGTCTGGGATTTTGTGTGTTACAGACAATGAGATCTGTCCCTCTTTCTGCAGTACTGCACTTCACTCATAGTGTCCATGGCATTACCAAGCTATCTGCTGTACTTAATATGTGACTGAGGTTCATAATGTTACACCACACAGAGACTGACAGTCTGTGAAAATACCAACATAATAATACCTCACATGCAAAAGATGTTAATACTTCTAGATTAAAACAATCAACACCATCACTAATGCTAATTTCCCTAGTCCACTGAGCCACACAGGCTGCCAGACAGAGAGGAGTCAATCAACACCCAATCAACATCATAAATATGTACGTTGTTATTCCTGCATTATGTGTGACATACAATATGTGACTGAGTTCTATGTTACAAACCTGAGATTGTCTGGACTGCTGATATACCATTGCTGACTTACTGTTAAAGCAGTTATTTGGGAACGCTGACATGTTAGGGGTGGGGAAAGAGCAGCATATGATCTGCTGGGATAGACAGTAGTCTGAATATCATGTGACCCCACTGTTTAACATCTCCCTTAACTGATGTAGTGAATATTTCAACCACAAGGTCTAGTGATTATTAGGTAACACATACTATTGGACTGGGCATCTGTAGTCCCATGTGGATGTCACATCTGTCCACATAGCCCACTATATTTCTTTGCATAAATTCAGCAGATCCATGCATAAAATATCATATTATAATAATCCTTGACCATATTATAATAATCCTTGCAAGTACTGTGTAGGTTAGAGACTTACCTTGTGAATGCAGCAGTTGACAAGACTGTAGTTTAGGCTAACTTTGTGTAATGCAAGCAGTACACCCCAAACACATGGATAGGTGCAGGTTGTGTGGGGTGCCTGGCACCAACAATTTTAATATATGTATGTGAGTAGGAGTAAGGTGTCTGTTCCTAGGGCCCTAGGTTGTCAGTGAATGTGCTATGCATTGTTTCTTAGCCAAGGCCAGGGCATACTGGGCATGCCTACATCTGCTTACAGGGACATCATCAGGGGGCTCCACCTCCGAGTCCTCCTGTGACTGTAGCTATGGTGACCTAAGCACCGGTGGGGGACTGTGTATCTCTTCCCTTTGCTGATACTGCTGCAGCTGTTTCCTCAGGATCATATTGTGTAGCATGGGACATACTGTGAACATATGTGCTCATGTGGCTGGAGAGTACTACAGGGCTCCACCAGACATATTGTGGCACCAAAACCATGACTTCAGAAGCTCAACACATGCTCTTTGATGTTCCTAGTTTGTGCTTGCTCCCCATTATGGCATCCTTCCATGAGTGTGCATGTATTTCTGATGGGTGTCATCATCCATGGCTCCAGTGCATAGCCAGCATCCCCCAGTAAATGGCCATGTGGGATGTCCCTCCTAGCAAACATCTGGTACAGCTGTGATATGTGCCAGATACTGAAGTCATGATAATCGCCAGGGCTGCCAGCATACATTCATGATAATCCCCTGGGCATTGCATATGACCTGGGAGTTGATGGAGTGGTATTCCTTGCGGTTGACGTAGATTCTATCCTCCTCATTGGGTAGTGACTTGATGTGTGCATGAGTGCAATCTATGGTAGCCAGTACCTTAGGGTAGTGTGCTACATAGTGGAAGTGTTACATATTGCTGGCCCTCACCTCAGGGGTGAGGGGAAAAGAAATGTGCTCATTGACATGCAGTAGCATGGCATCCAGGAAATGGTGGAGTATCCTGGATGCTGATGCCTGTGAGACCTCTATCATGTCCCACGTTGGTCTTTGAAAAGTACCTATAGCTAGTATCCTCAGGGGTACACATTCCTTTGTTTCCACTGGGATGGGTTCCCCTCTGTTGGCTCTGGGGCAGAGCTTGGGGAGTTCTTGTAGTATGCCCCTGTCCACCTTGTAGTGCTCTACAATCTCCAGCTCATGTTGCTCCAGGAAGGTCACCCAGGGCCTAAACATTCTTCTCCTTCTCAGTCTAGGCCTTTTGTCTGCAGCAGCACTGACTTCAGCATCTAGCACATACAGATGTAGCAGACCTGCAGCAGCCCCTAACATTCTCTCAGTTAAAATTCCCAAGTCTGTATTCCAATGATGTAGAGTATGGGGGTAAAATCAGACTGAAGGGTGTATGCATACTTTACCGTGCTCTGCTGTAGGTGCTGACTGTATGATTGGCTACCTTTGATGCATTCCACCTGCCTAGTATATCATTAACATCATTCAATGGCCCTAGTTTAAGTTAAACAGGGGTCAAAACTACTTAATATGACATTGGCTTTTAGATACAATCAGCACTGCAGTGCGCCACACAAACCTGTTCACCATAGGTAAACAAAGCTTAGCACTTAGTGTACAGCCCCCAGACAGCAATGCTAAGCATGGTGTTGTTTTGCGCAAACATGCAGAAACACATGCTCCTTAGCTAAACAAAGCTTAGAAGTTAGTGCACCCCCCCCCCAACTCGAAAGGGCACTCTCAGCACCATGGTGCACTATGCAAACAGGCACAGCTAAGCTGAAATAAGCTTAGAAGTCATTGGACACACCCTCCCCTGATGTCAGCTACCTTCTCTGTAAACACCAACATGGTTCTCTGCCTACAAGAAGTGGATATGCAAACACAATTACCCCTTTATACTATTCAGTAACTCCACCTCATTTGCATAGGGAGCAATGCTCACAGTTTGGAAACTACACGCTGCATAGCCCTACCACATTAGCAACAGCACCAATACACCATTGTAGATACTCCACACAAGGTCCTGTAATATATTTCTGTCACATAATATTAATTTTGTTTTTTCCAGTTTTTATTTTCCTTTTTTTTTATAAAAGCATGTTTGCGCACAGTGTCATGCTGTGCAAACATGCCCAGATTATTACAAAAAATAAAATTAATTTAACTAATTTCCTTTAATTTTTCAGACACACAGGAGGATTGTTTCATTCATATCTGTATGTGGTATGCCATTTCTGTCCATGAATTATCATTTTTACAGCCCCATTTGTCTGTCTACACTCCTGTACACAAAATTTTTCCATGTACACTGCAGATGTGGACACAGGGTCTGAAGAGCTGCCTATATGCTTGCTGGATTGCTCTACCTGACTCATACATTCATCTGCATATGAGGGGATTTGCATGCCACAGAACTTCCTGTGTTGGTGCGTGCATGTGTGCCGCTCAACAGTGTTTGCCGAATCTAAAAGCTGCTTACTTTCATGAAGCAGCACTGAGTGATGCCTGTACATTAAAAAACACCATGTAGACTTTATTAAATTTCCCACCAGTGGCCTGCAGTGTCATACTTTCATTAAGTGGCCTAGGTGGCCAATCAGACTTTTCTTAAAAAAAAAAAAAGGAACCATGGTGCTTGATTATGTGATAATTATCTGGTATCCCTGTGCTAAGTGATTATTTTTATTTATTTATTAACTAGTGATGTTGTATGTAGTGATGCCATCATACCATACCTGCAGTAGAACAAGACATTATGTCACACCTCCAGCAATGTATGAGCCAATAGTGAAGCTACACCTCCCAACCCTATCATGGATAGCTGGGGGTAGTTTTGAAACTGTTCTGTCCTTAAGACAAGAGTTCTCTACTGGCACTTAATAAATCTCTTCAAAGTCAGTTTTTAGCGACTTGCATCTCCTATTGATTCAGGTTTACCAGGTATGTAGTTTTGTTATTCCTTTGTAGAAGTACCTCTTCTCAGGTAATCTGGGAGCATTGTTTCGTTTAACTGGCATTTTCAGTCACAAGTACAGATTCAGTAATACCTACAGGGTTCAGTAAAACCATGTACAAGTTGCTCCACAATGCAGACATGGTAGAGGGCTGTTTAGTATTCACTAAGTGGCTCTACACATCATGTAGAACCACATAAACACAGTAAACATAGTGACATGCTAAGTACTGCATAAGCAGCTGAATTGTATGTTAATCAACCAATTCAAGATGGAGGAGCTATTTAACAAACTGTAAGACAAATGTGTATACTCAGTGCAGGTATTGCCTGTGAATTGCAAAACCTATTGGAATACAGCCATGGAAAATACTCTACACAGAAAAAATGTTAAGGGCTGCTGTTACTCTTGTACATGTGTATGTGCAACAGGCCTAAGTCTATGCTGCTGCTGCTGCTAACATACCTCAGCCAAGAAGGAGAATAGTGTTTAAACTCTGTTTAATGTTTCATGGTCTGCATGAGATGGAAACTGTAAAGCACTACAGAATGGTTAGAGACACACTACTGGAACTCTGCAATCTCTGTCATCCCCAACTGAGAGCAAGGGCAAACCGAGGGGAACCAATACCTTTGAAGACTAAGGTATGTGTAGCACTTAGAATATTAGCTACAGGAATCTTCCAAAGACCATCTGGAGATATGCTGGGGTATCAAAGGCATCATCATCCAGGATCCTACATCAATTTGTGGATTCTGTGTTACAACATGCCACTAATTACATACATTTTCCCTGTACACCCAAGGACAGAGATACAACTATGCAGGATTGTTACCCTGTAGCACACTACTCTGATGAGTTGGATACCATAGACTGCATGCATGTTGAAATAAAAGCACCACCTGGGGAACAGGGAACCATGTATATAAACAGAAAAGGCTTCCAGTCCATTAACTTCCAGGTCATGTGTAATGTAAGGGAATCATCTTGAATGTCTGAGCTGGCAACCCTGGCAGTTACCATGACTCCCATATCTGGCACAACTCTCATCAGAGGTTTTGTAGGGAAGATATCCCACAGAGTTATTTACTGGTGGATGAATGTTATGCACTGGAGCTGTGGCTGATTATGCCCATCAGAAATGCACATCCACCCACTGAAGAGCACTATAATGAGGCACACACTCAAATAAGAAGTATAATACAGCATGTGTTTGGGCTGCTGAAGTCACAGTTCCAGTGCCTAAATATATCTGTGGAAGCCCTGCAGTACAATCTCTATACTTGTGATAAAATTTTCACTGTCTCTGCCAACCTTCACGATATTATTCCAAGAAAAAAGCTTCTGCAGGAACACCAAAGGGAAGGGGCACACACTTGAACACAAAAAGGCAAAGTCATCGCAGCCACATGCAGTGTGGAGTCAGAAGGGGAACCACCAACCCCTGTGGGGGTAGATAGATATAGGCATGCACAATATGCCCTCAACTTGGCCAAGAGGCAATAGATAGCACACACTCACCTAAGGGGTTAAAATCTTCATCCTATGCACATACATACAGTAACACTGATGCCAGGCAACACTCACAACTTTTACTTACCAATGTAATGGCTATGTGCTGCTATCATCACACAGATCTGGCCCCAAATTAAAACTCTTGCAACTGCCAGACTTCCAAGGTAAGCATTTCAAGTGGAACAGGAAAATAAATAGCTAAGAACACAAATGAATGGCATAGCCTTCATTATTGTTATTTGCTAATGTAACTAAGTAAATGGTGGGTGATTTTTACAGCAATGACATCAGTATATCACAGCAATGACTTATGTCAATAGATGTCTGTTCTTTATCAACTAAAAGGCTTCATGCATTAAAGATACATGCAATACAACATCCTGTAAGAAAGCAGTACAATTTTCAAAAGAGCATCATAAACACAGATATACTAAGTACTCAGTCAGCTATGCACCCTAGGCATCAGATAAAAGATGTATGTGTCCCTGAATCCAAAATATAGAATCAAGTATATGGTACAGTTATCATCATTTGCACAGGGTGTTGTTTAGGGGGTAGGGGGGCAGGAGGCCAGGGCTGACACAAAAGATAGTGAGTGCATATGAGTAAAAAAGATAAGACAGTCAGGAATTTTGATAAAGTATCAAATGGCCACTGAGATAGAATGAGCTGTATGCCTCATGACTGACCCATTAACTGTTATGTGTGTGTGTGTGTGTGTGTGTGTGTGTGTGTGTGTGTGTGTGTGTGTGTGTGTGTCTGTGTGTGTGTCGGCAAGAACACAACCAAGCTCTGTGCTAGCTCTACATCCTGGTATGTCAGACAGATGTGGGCCGTGAATGGTAGAGATGACAGCTCATCGTCATCATCTTCCCTGACTGCGAGAGCTGGCTCTGCCAGGAGTTGCACTGGCACATCCATGCCCATGGTCAGATGCACTTTTTTTACCTGAATATGACTGATGTCTGCTGGACAAGTTCTCCTCATGACTATACCCAATACCACTACCCCATGGCGTACCACGTCTGGTGTGGACACTCAAGCACTGACACAGCAGTGGGAGTGTGATTGAGCATGGCCACTTTGACTAACATCAGTTGATGATGCTCACATACTTACATGTGTATGCCACCCCCCCCCCCCACAGCAGAGGTTCCATCACAGACACTGCCCATTCCATCATGTCATTCATCCAATCCATTGAATTAGCAACACAGGGGAAGCAGTTATGCATGTCAGCCTGTGCCACATCTACAAGCCTAAGCATGCCCTTGGAGGACCAATTGGAATGTGCTTGCACCTCCATGACAGCCCTAAATATACATCGGGTGGCAAATAAAGACACACCAGGATCACGTGGAGGGTGGACAGCAGGCCTCCTCTGAGCACCTCTAACAACCCTCCTGCATGGCACCTCACGCACACTTTGACTATGGCCACAGTCAACCAGCACTGAAGCCACACTAATCACATCACCCTGATCAAGTGTGTCACCCTCCACCTGGCCAATATCTGAGGGCTCACTGGAATAGGTATGTATGGCCCACTAGCTGCATCTGATGGAAATACAGGGGATGGCTGAAAGTCAACCTCATTGTCAGATTCAACCACTACACCCCCTGACTGTGCCTCTGTTTAGTCACCATCATCATCAGAGTCTGTTCTTACTCTGACATCAGGTGGTAAGTCTACACTTCCGCTGCCAAGATCACCCATGATAATAAGCAACAAACACAGGGAAGAAATTAATACCTGCACTACAATTTAATATATGATAAACTAACAGTGTTGTTACTATCACAGATGGTACAGCAATACACACACATTCATGACACCCACCTTACATATATGAATAAATGCATATTTCTGACGAATGTTCATCAATAATCAAATAAAAATCTTTGGTTTACCGCATGCAGATGACTCCACACTTGCTATGGTGGCTAGATGGTCTTGGAAGAAGTTAAGCAAAAGGTAAGGATGCACACAATCATCACAATTCCAATAACACAGGGGGACATATGCCCATCAACAATACTTTTAACTAAAGCTTGGCTGACATGTCCACACAAAGCCCATGTATAATAAGCAAAAATGTGTTGTTAACTGTTTCAGTTTATCAATAAGCTCATCCAAAAAAAATTAAAACAACAGGAACTATTATAGAATATTTTACTATACAAGAAACTGTTATAAATTGACATATGTAAGCTTACCTGGAAGATCCTCCTGGCAGTTACTTGACTTCCCAGAAACATCTCTACTAACATCAATTCCATGTTGTTATGCACTTCTCACAGAGCTCTCTAGATCTCTGACAGTAGACAGGAACTTTTAATTTGATGTCAGTGGTAGGTGTCCCCACTCCCCCATAGCCAGATGTTATAGGTTCATAGTTTCATAGGAAGGTACTAGGCTATCAGCTCTAGGGCCTATATAAGCTTAGCCAAATGGTACCCTGGGTTTTGCCACCCAAAAAAAAAATATTTTCCTGTGCCCCTGTCAAACAGAGCCACAGAAGTGATCCCCGGGGTGAATTTCCTATTTCCCATCCAGTCATCAAGATTTTTCTTGAAGAGTGCTAACGAGAAGCTTTGTTTGATATAGATAGGTAGTTTGTTCTAGAGTATGGGAAGTCTCTGGGACAGGAATCTATCCCTCCAGCATGTTCTGTTTATTGTGGTGTCAAGGTTTATGTCCCTAGAGAGTGTAGCTCAGAGGGATTGGGATTTCTTTAAGTGGAGCATGTCCAACAGCTCTGGGTTTGACATAGCTTTGTATGTTAGGCAGAGACTGCCTCTGAGTAGGTGATATGCAAGAGAGTAAAGCTGGAGTTTTTAGAGACAGCCTGTGTAGGGCATCTGTTTGAGGCTGGTAATCCTCTTTGTGAGGTATTTCTGTGTCCATTCCAGTTGTTATAAATGTCTTGTGAGGTACATACCAAAAGGGGCGTTGTACTCTTTAATGGGTCTAATGAGTGATGAGTAGAGGGGAACAATTACCTCTTTTTTTCCTGGATGAGAAACCTTTTGTGATGAGATGTGCCACATAGAAGGATTTCCTGACTACTGTGGTGATGTGGTTATCAAAGGAGAGACTACTGTCCACCTGTGTCCCAAGGTCTCTTATCACATTTTTGGTGTTAAGTAGACTACCGCCTATGTGGTAGTTCATGAGTACAGAGTTTTTACCAAATGAGATGACAATGCATTTTTTGGCATTGAGCTTGAGGCCATGGCTTTGACACAAGGCATCTGTCTCACTGAGGCCCTTTTGTAGGATGTCCACATCATTAGGAGTTTTGATTATGGCTCCTAATTTACAGTCATCTGCGAACTTTGTTAGCCAAAGACCTTCTGTGTTTGCCTGTACTTCAGAGAAGTGGATACCAAACAGGAGAGGACCTAGGACTGAGCCCTGTGGTACTCCACTTGTCACTGGTCTGAAACTGGATTTAGAGTCTGCTACTTTCACAGTGTGGGTTCTGTCAGTGAGCCAATTGGCAACCCATCTTGTGACATAGGGATTTGTACCTAGTTTAGTGAGTTTATCTATAATTCCAGAGTGGGGGATGGTGTTGAAAGCCTTGGCGAGATCTAGATAGGCTGTGTGAACCACCTTACCCTCATCTACGGCTTTGGTGACCGCTTCAAAGAAGCCTATCAGGTTTAGGAGACATGATCTGCCTTTTACAAACCCGAACTGGGTAGGGTCCAGAGTTTGGAGATTACCAATGTCATTGTTCCATGATGATACATTCCATAGCCTTGCAGACCAGGCTTGTCAGGCTAATGGGGCAGTAGTTCCCGGGGTCCATGGTGGTTCCCCCTTTGTGGAGTTGGATAACCATTGCTGTACACCATTCAGTGGGCACAAAGCCTGAGGTGAGGCTATGATTGAACATGGTACTTAGGTGAGGTGCCAGTTCTTTCTGTAGTTCATGTAGAATGCAGCCTGGGATGTTGTCAGGTCCCATGGATGCTGTGTTCTTGGCTTTGGAGAGTGAAGTTTTTACCTGTGCAGCCATGATTACAGGAACTTTGCATTCTTCCGGTATAGAGATGGGCCCTTTACGGGGTGAGAGGGGGGTAAAGTTAGCACTGAACCTATCTGCCAGGATGTTGGCAATATTAGTTGGTTCTGTATATTTAGTGCCATTGTGCTGTAACTCAGAGCAGATCTGAGTGTTGCCATTGAGATTCTTGACATAACTGTAGAATGCTTTGTGGTTGTCTTTAGAATCAGTGGCAATTTTGTTTTTGTAACTAGTTTTGGAGGATTTTATGCAAAATCTCAGCTTCTTACTGAGGCTGACCACGGAGTTCCTCCAATCATGGGATTTTACTCTTTTTTGCAACAGTTTCTTTCTTCTGTTGTAGAGTCTGTTTATGGCAGGGGACCACCAAATTGGCTTCCTTTTTTTGGAGGATAGCATCTTGGTTCTGTTAGGGATTGCACGATCCATGCACTAGTGTAAGTGCTTATAAAGTGCAGTTGTATAGGATTCAGCAGTCGTACCTCTATTGTCCGTCAGCATGGGTGTCATGAAGTTTGCCACTTCTGTCTTAAGAAGTGTGAAGTTGGCTTTGGAGAAATTTTTTACGTTGGTTTCCCTAAAGGGGGGTGGGGTGGGATGTGGATGTCTAGGGTGATTTGCTTGTGGTCGGATCTGACCGAGGAATTGACCTCTGGTGTGGAACACTGGTTGCCCATGTTGGTAATGACCAGGTCTAGGATATTGCTGCCCCTGGTAGAGGTGTGGATAAGTTGATCCAAGGCATTGGAATTTATGAATTCCAGAAAATGTTGAGCACAAGAGTTGGTACATAAGTAGTTTTCCCAGTTAATGTTGGGGTAGTTAAAATCGCCCATTATTAGAGTGTTAGGTTGTACCCTAATATTTTCCAGTGTATCAAGAAATGAGGAGTGGGAATCCTGGGTCATGGTGGGGGATCTGTAGCAAGCTACAATTTGGATTGCGGTCTTGCCCAGAGTTAGTTGTACTTGAATAATCTCGGATGCATTATGCTGAGCAACTAGCCTGGAGGTGTGGATATCCTTAAAGAATATGTACACACCTCCATCTTTAGTGTTTCATTCCAGGTTAGGTGGCCGAAAGGTGTGGTATGAATTATAACCTGGTAATGCAGGGGTGATCTCTGGAGCCTTGAACCAGGTCTCTGTCACTGCACAGATGTCGATGTTCTCCATTTTAATGAGTGCCTCGAGTGAGTGCATTTTGAGGTTTAGACTTCTAGCAATATGTAGCATTGCCCTCAGATTTTGCTTGCTTGTACCTGTTACAGTGGTGAATTTGTCATTTGAATCTTGCCTAAAAAAGGCACTGTAGGAGTGGCAAGAGCTGCTATCCTCCAGGCTCATGAAATCATATCAGCTCTGGTGTGACCCCTGTGGCATTTCCGTCATTGACTATGTGGTTCCAAATCTGCATTCTGTCAGACATATCCCAACATCCTCTCTCAAGCAGAAGGCACCTTGCCAGTTGAATGCTTGCAGGATTACATCATTTTCTCAGTCACTGAAAGGGGGTTTACATGGATTGATACACTTGTGTGCCATACTCCTATGTGACATAAAACAGAGAAAGATACAACACATAAATATCACATAAAATTAAATTCCTGCTTAAATACACATATATATTTTCAGCATTAACAAATGGAAACACACAGTTCAATTATTAAAATTTAAGGTTATGTGGTTGTACCATAATATACTCACAGACAGACCAATTTGCTTGATCCAAAACAAGGAATAACAATGGAGTGATGTATTGGTTATCACATAATTAACTGATTGACTACACAATTTCAAGACCAAATTTCTTGAAAACAAATTTTGTTGTGCCAACAAACAAATAGTACTTGACTCCTCATCCCCAAAACAACTGGCAAATGACAGTTTCTACCAACCAAGGAATAATACATTAGTCAGTTATTATAAATGCTTTCAGAAAAAAAATTCTTACAAAATGTGTACACATTTACATCAGAGAACTCAATTTTGTATAATTGCCAGTCACCTTTCCCTGTGTCCGACACTCCCCTAGAGGGTTCTCTGAGCCATCTTAGGAGACTAAAATGCCTGTGTCATTGATAATATAGGACATTACCCATTTCACTGAAATAGCAACACTTGCGATTAAAGTTAATAAGGCTGTCTATCTGAGAAAGTAAAATGCCTAACAAAAATGCCAACGCATACAGTGAACTTATAAGAAGTGCATACATATACAAGTTCCATTTTCAAATATATATATATATATATATATATATATATATATATATATATATACATACACAATATTTTCCTTGTAACATTTGAACAAATCTAGCATGTACTTGAAAAATACAATCATACCTTAGCAAGATGAGAAGACTTCTGTGCAGATAAATCCAAACTAAAAGCAATCTTCTTCTGAGTTCTCTTCATACACAACTCTCTTTGGCTTCAAATTCTCTAGCTACACGGTTACCTTTTCATAGTGTAGATTCAAGCCTCTGAGCATGGTGAAGATGCAAATGAGGTTTGAACTCATTAGAATTGCTGAATGCCAAATGTTTGACTTTGTGTAGCAAGTGTAAACATAGTGTAGGCACTACCTCAGTGTTAGTTGCTAATGGAGTGCAACTGTGAATGATTAGTTGCAGGGATAAGGAAGACACAACAATAATTCAGACTACCTTACCTGCAATTGATGTGTCACCCAGGGTACACTTAAAGTGTAGAAGTAACTACAGCAAGCTTTTAAATGGAAGTAAACAGCACACATTTGTAATTTTTGTTCACTGAAACTCTCCTGCCTTTGCTGAAACCTGCTTGTATTTTACTGTCATGTAATTTTATCATACATTTTAGTGACAATGATACAAAATGCCCTATAGACTGCATGTCTGAGAATACAGCACAGATAAGGGAAGAATGAACACAATACAAAGAGACAACATAGCTGCATTTGTGCAAACAATACTCATAACTGTTTGTGTAATCACTCATTGCACCAAATATGTAAGCAACACATGTACAAGCAAGTGCGATTGTACAAATGTATCTGTTTTCTTAATGGTGTGGAGGAAATGGGACTTGCTTGCATGTACAATGATTTGCATTCCTGTTGCAAAATTGTTTCTATGGCAAAGACAGACAAGACACCCTCAGTGTGTTGTGTAGTTTCGTTAGTCTTTGAGTTCAAATCCATACTTTTGTAAAAATTTGTAAGGTGTGTTAAAAAGTATTTATAATGTTGTTTCTGCTTCCTTTTATAATTTCTTTATTTATTCCTTTTTTTTTAAATATTACTATTTGAGTAATGCATGGCTTAGTGCACATACGGTAAATCAGTGAAATCATTAACAATTTATGGAAGTTGCTTCTATGATAGACAGCATAAATTACAGCTGTGAATTAAGTTTTGTGTGTTTGTGTGGGTGTGTGTGTGTGTGTGTGTGTGTGTGTGTGTGTGTGTGTGTGTGTGTGTGTGCGTGTGTGTATGTGTGTGTGTAGCACATCTGTTAAACACAATGAGTCACACCGCACATAGTTTATGTAGATCAAGATTTAAGTCCCACATCTCTCTTTTACCAATAAAAAGTAACAAATACATTTTACAATAATAATCCATATTTGACTCTGCTAATCTCATTTGCACGTTGCTCACTTCCATCCAAACATGGTGCAATGGCTCAGACAACAAGCAGACATTGTCAATTTCAAACAGCATAAATCGTTGCATCTTTTTGCCTCCCATTGTGTAAACACGCTAAGCGGCATTATGCGACAGTAAGGAAGCTTCCACAACACCTGCACGTCCAGAACTCCTGCAGACATCAAGCAACCCTTTGTCAATTTCAAAACGGATACAGTCTGCCATGTGTGGTTTGCCACCTCGCAAACAAATACGCTAAGCAGCATTGTGCAATGATTAGCACACATACATAGTAATGGATGTGAAAATATACAGTGGCTGCCTAGTTGTTCCTGCAGCATATGGTGTAAGTTAAGGACTACAATACAGATGAGCCTGTGTTCTAATCCAGTAAAATCCAAAGTTTTATTACAGATGTTCTAGTTTACTTTTCATAAAAATGAGCATTAGAAAAATAATTACACATGGGAATAACTATCTATAGCAAGTGCATTGAGCATACACAGGCTATCACATATATATTACATGTATAACTGTAGGTATTAGTATAAGAGTTATGGTTCTACAACTGAGCATTTATTTTCTGAAGTCTCATGCCTCACACACACATACACACACACACACACACACACACACACACACACACACACACACACACACACACACACACACACACACACACACACACACACTCTTAAGCACTCAACTCTTCAATGTATATGCTTAACTAATAAGCATGTATGACAAACAAGGTCTCAGTTGCAATGAACACTCTGTACAATAAAGACTGTAACACAGTAACACATACATTTTTAGCCCAAACCTTCCTGTGGCAACTGGTATATAAGTTAATGCCCGCAATACAGGTGAGACAGGGTTCTAATACAGCATACTCCAAATTTTATTAATGCTTGTCCACTTTATAAATAATAAAGAACAATGTAATCATAATTATAAATAACAATAACTATGAATAGCATTGGAGCTCATATGACTTGAGGGGTATTGGGACTGGAAGTTAACGTTCAAAGCATACATGTAGCATCTTAGCTCTGTCCAACCTGCTTGTATTGTCCTACAGTGGGAGATTGCCCTGTCCGTTGCTGACCAACAACCTTAACCCACCATATCAACATTCCCTAAACTGAGGAATCGAACCAATATACTTCCTGTGCATCAGTCCTTCTAAGAAAAAGTAACTGTCCAACCTGCTTGTATTGTCCTACAGTGGGAGATTGCCCTGTCCTTTGCTGACCAACAGCCTTAAACCACCATATCAACTGCTGTCCATTCCCTAAACTGAGGAATCAAACCAATATAATCCCTGTGCATCAGTCCCTCTAAGAAAAAGAAAGTATGTGTTTTAAAACTACAGTCTGTACATCTATTTCTGTTTAGATACTCCAGGTTTTATGTACACTCCCTAGTTAGGAAGACCAGCAGCCAAAGCCTTTCTCTACAACAACTTGCATACCTTCTCCTCTTGTGCCCTCTGTTTATAACAGAAATCCTTCCCACCTCGTGTTTCCTAGACCTGCTACCTTCCATGAGAAACTATTAGGTTCATAGGTTCATAGGTAGGTACTAGGCTATCGGCCTTAGGGCCCATACAAGCCTAGCCAAAAAATGTACCCTGGCTTTCGCCACCCAAGAAAATTATTTTCCTGTGCCCCTGTCGAGCAGAGCCACAGAAGTGATCCCCGGGGTGAATTTCCCATTTCCCATCCAATCATCAAGATTTTTCTTGAAGAGTGCTAATGAGGAGCTCTGTTTGACATAGATAGGAAGTCTGTTCCAGAGTATGGGAAGTCTCTGGGACAGGAATCTATCCCTCCAGCATGTTCTGTTTATTGTGGTGACAAGGTTAAGGTTCCTAGAGTGTGTAGCTCGGAGGGATTGGGATTTCTTTAAGTGGAGCACGTTCAACAGCTCTGGGTTTGACATAGCTTTGTATGTTAGGCAGAGATCGCCCCTGAGTAGGCGATATGCGATGGAGTAAAGCTGTAGTTTTTTGAGACGGTCTGCATAGGGCATCTGTTTGAGGTCAGTAAGCCTCTTTGTGGGGTATTTTTGTGGTCTTTCCAGTTGTTGTAGATACCTTGTGAGGTACATACCAAAAGAGGCATTGTACTCTATAATGGGTCTAATGAGTGATGAGTAGAGGGGAGCAATGACCTCTTTTTCTGGATGAGAATCCTTTTGTAATGAGATGAGCCACATAGAAGGATTTCCTGACCACTGTGGCGATGTACACAAGGTGGCACCCTTCTCCCAGACCTATCCCACTGACTTAAAACACAACTCTTAGGCTTGCAGTTTTCATAACTTGTAGAACTGCAGCCCCACCATTTTTCTTCTGCCTGTACTCTACTTCACTTATCTACCCTGCTACTATTCCTACTACCAAGGTTCTTACCTCCTACCCATCCCACCCAAACATACCTTACCAATCAGCTCTCCACTGATTGTTTTCCTAAGGCTCACTCCTTCAGTGGCTTTACCCGCTTCATTCACCCTATGGGCTCACTCTGCTCCCCTATCTTACCTCCAATTCCCACCCACTCCAGTACACTTACCTTTATTATAACCTTGAATCTCCTCCCTGTCCCCTAAGCCAATCCCATTCTCTACCCCTCATTCATTCAATTGGTAATCCCACCCCTTCTCTAGCCCTTACCAACCTGTACTCTCACCTATACTCCTCTTCCTTCTCTCTAAACACTCTCCTATTACCCTGTTTCCTCTTCTAAAATTTATTTTACTCTAATTAACCATGACACTTCCACTTAAACAATCTTCCCTCACCTCCTCTACATGTATCCTCCTCCTAATAACTGTTTATAATGCAACCTCTTATTCCTCTTCCAAACTACCCCCTCCTTCCCCTTTTCCTCCTCCTACACTCTCTCCCATCCCTACCCAGTGACCCTCCACTTTTACTACATATCCCTCTCCCTACTTCAACCTAACTCACTTCACTATCTTAAATTAAAACTCCTAACCATTTCATTAAAGCCTCTTACAACCAAATTAAAACTGTTTCTCCCTCTAACTACATGTCACAAATCAAAGGTTCTCCTCCATTCTGCCTCAACTTGGCTTGCTCTAGCAGCAGACATCCACCCCAACCCTGGACCCATGACTAGTAATAATCTCTCTCCCCCTACCTCTTCAAATAGAACCAGCCACAAATACCTCAAGCTCATTACCATTAATGCCCAGAGTGTAAAAAACAAAATAACAAACTTCCATGCTTGGCTAAATCATACTCTACCTGATATAGTAGCAGTCTCAGAAACATGGCTAAAACCCCACATTACTAACTCTGAGATTGTAACCCCCGGCTTTCAAGCTCTTAGATACGACTGCCAAAACAAAAAAGGAGGTGGAGTAGCCTTAATCTGTAACAGCCTACTGAACCTCTGTCCTTACTAAAATCCCATTCATCAGTTCAACAGTACTGGACTAGTCAAAGGAATCCTCAAATTGAATAAATATAAAAGTATCTGTATTATGGCCATCTATATCCCCCATGGTGACAAAACTTCCACCCTAGCAAACATTCTTTTTTGGGCCTCAACTAACATTAAACTAGAGACTTACATTCTAGGTGATGTCAACATCGACTGGAATAAAATGAATAACAATAATCCCACTCTATCTATATCAATCTATGTAATTTTACTCAACTAGTACATGACATTACCAGACCTAACAGAAATAACCCCCCAGGGTCCATCCTGGATTGGATCTTAGTCTCCCACCCTAATAAGATCTCTGACTCTGGTATACTACCACACACAATGAGTGACCATCTCCCAGCCTTCATTCACTGAGCTGCCCACTACTCCCCTCACCAACACCAATATGCCCACACTCACAACCTCACACACTTTAACCATTCCATATTTTCCAAAACCCTTAAACTAACAAATTGGGATAACCTAAAAACACTTCCACTAGATGAAGCCATAGACTTCTTCAATACTACCTTCCTAGGCATCCTAAACACCCAAGCCCCACCTCAAACAAAACAAATAAAATGCAACTTGGCTCCTTGGCTATCAAAGGACACTAAATCACTTATGCTACAAAGAGACAAGACATGGAAACTCTACAACAAAAATAAACAACCAGCTACCCTCCTTCAATATAAGAACTAATCTAACCAAAAAGCTTATCACAAATGATAAAAAATCTTGCTACACCAAACTACAGTCTACCCACTCCAAAAATCCCAAACTATTCTGGAACTCTATCAACTCTCATTTGCACCCTGGTACTAAATCCAATCCCTGTCCTGACAACAATAAAACTGACACAGAAATAGCCACCCTTTTTAACTCCTTCTTTACCAAATCTATAGCAGAACTTACTAAGACCTTCCCCAACTGCATCCCCTCCCCTACCCCTAATTCCACTTCCCCCTCCTCCCCCCAATCCTGCACTCCTAATCCTCCTCCCACTTTTTATCTAAAACTTGTCTCAACCTCCTATATCAAAAAGCTTCTATCCAAACTTAAGCCATGCTCCAATGCCCCCGACAATATTCCCTCACTCTTTCTCAAGCTCGCTGCAGATGGTATCGCCATCCCCATCAGCATTCTCATCAATAGATCCATCCAGGAATCTTACGTTCCCAAATTATGGCAAGCTGCCTGCATCTTGCCCCTTCACAAAGGAGGCAAAAATAATAGCATCTCTAACTTCCGACCAATAGCCATTCTTTCCCCAATTTCAAAAGTCCTTTGAAAATGTATCCACCTGAAACTCAGCCCCCACCTCCTAAATAACCAACTCCTCACCCCTACTCAACACGGCTTCCACCCTGGCCACAGTACTATAACTGCTCTCCTCTTTTCTTAGACACAGTTAACAATGCCTGTGACTCTGGAGAAATTGTCTCCACTGTCCTTCTCGATCTATCCAAGGCATTTGACACTGTATCCCATACCCACATTCTCAATCACCTTTCTAATCTCAATCTCTCCCTAGATTCCCTTTCATGGTTCAAAAGTTATCTCTCTGACAGATCCCAAGCTGTGAAATGGCAAACTGGTACCTCAACCTTCCTACCTACGCCTACCGGAGTTCCCCAGGGATCTATACTCGGACCAATGCTCTTCAATATATTCATCAATAATTTTCACTCTGCAATTCCAAAAACTCAAATAGTGCAATATGCAGACAACTCCACTTTAGTCTGCTCTGCCATTAGCCTTTCCGAGCTCCAGACCAAACCCCAATTGGCCTTCACAACTACAGAGAACTGGATGCTTCAAAACCATCTCTCCCTTAATGCCAATAAATCCAAAATCATTCTTTTCTCCTCCACAAAAGACCTCCCTCTTGACAAGCAATCTTTCAAGATCAGCAGCCATACCCACTCGTCTACAGAAGTTGTTCCTTTTGCCAAACTTCTTGGGGTTACCATTGACGAACACCTGAAATTCAATACACATGTTCAGCTAAATATAAAAAACCCATCAGAAGCTTGGTATGCTATGTAGAAATGCTCACTTTCTTTCTACAGCTACAAGACAAACCCTCACCTCCACCTATTTACTACCATCTCTATTGTATGGTGCTCCACTTCTAACCAATCTCTCAGCTACCATCTCCTCAAAATTAGAAATCTGCTGCTACAAAATTGCCAAATTTGCTACTAAATCTACTCACTACACCTACCATTGCACCTCTCTCCACAGTTTTAAGTGGCTAGAGCTTCCTAATCATCTTGACTACCTTCAACTTACTACAGCCCACAAACTAATCTTTAAACCCACTGCATGCCCTGCTCTAACTAATATCTTGCCTTTCCACACACTGCTCAGACCCCTGAGATCAGCCCAACAAAATCTACTTTCAGTACACAAACCAAAATGACCCCCTGGCCAGTTTCTCCTATCTTATTTATAAAAAATGGAACTTTCTCCCTCCCCTGCTAAGAATCACTACAAACTCTGAACACTTCAAATCCCTACTCCATTCCCAACTCTCCCAAAGCTGGAAATGTAATTGTATTCTTCCTACCTAAATTCCATTAATGTCTCCTAGACATGATCTCCTTCAAGCACCTCTACATCCTGCTGTTTCCACAGCTCCCCACCCTCAGCTTCTATCATATAATGAACTTCTCCCCTGTATACACTCTATGTAAATACTGTATATAGGTTCCCATCCCTACTTTCTGCAAATGCAAAGGGCTCTTTGACCCTCAATGTAAAAATGAATCATCCTCTAGTTCTTCTTCTTTTCCTCTACCTGTCTTTTTTATTTTTTGAACCCCCTCATTCCACTACTTCTCATTTGATTATTATTTTATGTATTTCATATGTATGTGTTCTTTTGCATTATTCTATGCAAAATGTACAAATGTATAATGCCATGCTTGCTTGTTTTAATTGTTTAATTGTGCAATTGTTCTTAACATGGAGCTTTTCTTCCTGGGCCTCCACTGAAAACGGGCCCTTTGAGCCCAGTGCACCTCCCCAGTTATCAAACTGGAAATAAATAAATAAATAAAGACTTATATGTGTGACTGAGGGTATACTGACAATTATGTTTCTGTAATTAAATTAATTATAATTAATTGTAATGTAATTAAAATAGCCTTTTTATGCCTTGAATGGAATTTATAAACCACAACCTTGTCAGGTCACACACATACATGATTAACCCCTCACTATGTCATGTGTAAATATAATTAATGAGCATGTCTGACAAGCACTTCTTGTGTGGCAAGGATGAAAAAAATACCTATGTTGAAAAATATGTCTGGTCTATTTTACATAGGTTTGAATCCTGTGTTGTACAAATTAACTTTATCAGTGTGTAAAGACACCAAAAAATGTGTCAGTTCATAAAATATATACACCCAGTATATGTCTGGAAAGTTAAAGCAACTAACAGGTATAGCAGCAACCAACCCATAAACTAATGGCAACGCTTGCATTACTCTTCGTATTTCATATACTGCCTTCTTCCCTATTTTGCACTGTTGCGGTCCACTTAGCATCACATAAACATGGTTGGTTGGTTGTTTGGGTTTGTGCACTAGCTGTAAAATGTGATATCTCAAATTGGCAGGAAAACACTCTAACTGTTATTATTTGACCTGTATGGACATGGCAGGAGCTAGAAGGGAAGATGCCCAATTTAGGGCTCAAAGGTGGGGTGTAGAAGAGTCCAGAATATTAATTGGACTCCTTGTAAAGTGCCACAGCCACAGGCTACTGCAGGTGGACCATACCTGGTCCCAATACAAATCAGACGCTTGTAATAGACTAGCCAAGGCCATCTCCAGTGCAACTGGCATTCCACACACTGGACAGCAATGTGGACACCACTGTAATGACCTGAAAAGGCACAAGCAGGAACAACTCAACTAGTGGCTGGATGAGTTTAGGACTACTGACACACCATTGTTGTGTAAATATACACACAGAGATAATTTAAATGATATAGGCTCTTTTCTTTTCTCCCCTTTTTCTTTTACTGCTGCCCAGGAGATAGCAGTGAACAGGGATGCTCATGCTGAATATTTGGAAAGCCTGACGGACACAAGGGATATGTATGCAGCACAAACAAACATTAGTTGATCTAAAATATTTTTTTACATACATTATTAACAAATGAAGCATTGTAACTGTAAAATCAAGCATTAATGCTGCTGTCTGTAGCTCAAACAACCTGTAGAAGTCAGTTATAATAGTGTATTCAGATGCTGTGGGTTTGAATCTCATATTTTAACAAATATATTATAAAAAAATTGGCATAGATTCCATGCTGTTAACTTAATCTGTATTATTTGATCAAGCATGTGTGCAATATATGCATATTGGAGGATTACTTGGAACAATCATCAGTCATAGTATGTTATTTTATTTATATGCTACTAATCTATTGTATGTCACATATAATGGTACTAATTGTCTTCTTTTTTTTTTGTCTCTTACTCCTCCCCTTATCTTTCTTTTCTATTTTTATCATTCTGATGTCATCCATTTCTGACAACTCACAAAATGATTTACATCTCTAGGAGGTAGGCCAACCAGTGAGGCTCAGCCTGCCCCCTCTTCAATGATTGCTCCACCGACACCCAGTACATCTGGGACCCAACCTGGCAGCACTGCTTCTACAACCCTGCACTTCCTTGGCCCTCCACATCAGGTAACATTACCCCACCAGCTGATACAGTGGTACCCTCCAAGAGTAGGGTCTATATTACAAGACCAAAAGAGCAGAACCGCGAACACCTAAAGAGCAAAAAAAAAATGGAACCTCAAAGTGCTGTTTGTCAGATCACGGTACAGTGATATTGGAATATTTGCCCTTTCCTCACTGTAGTGCGATCTCAGAGTTGGAATATATACTTAGCAGGGGGGGGGGGGGAGCAAGTTTGAGGTTCCATTTCTTTCGCTCTTTAGGCATTCATGGTTTTGATTTTTTGGTCTTTTAAATATAGTCCCCGGGGGTATTGGTGGAGGTGGTGATTTTGTCACCTGCCAGGAGATGCTAGGCATGCTTCATGAGGTCATGCAAAGCACCATTGGTGCAGACCTCAGCTGGATGAAGAAGATGCTCACCGGAATGCTGGGCAAAAGAAAACATCAAGCACTCCAACAGCAAGCTGAGGAGAGGGATGGTAATGATGACAGTTCTTAGGGTGAGGACTAGATTCTCACTGCCCTCATGTTTGATGGGCATAGGCATCTGATGTCCCCTCCCTATCTGTAATCATGATGTCCCCCAACCTGTTATGTCAGTGTCAGGTAAGCAGGGTAGGTGAGGAAGTGAATGCAGACAACTAGGACAAAAAAGACAAGAGATAGGGGTGGTAAGGGACACATTACCTAACATTCTCCTCTCTTACTGAAGTGAAAACACAAAAATGGGCACCTGTCTCAAAAAAATATCATCACGTACTGAGAGCTATTCTTCACTTTGCACATGTGCCTTCTTGGCACACTTGATTCGATCTTCTTGGCTATACAACATTACTGTGTGGTTGTCACCCATCTTTGTTGAAGTGGCAGTCCAAATTCATCCAATATTCTAAACATTCATTTTACACTGCTGAAAAAGTGGATAGCTATAGTTCTTTCTTAATTCTCTCCTGCACAGTTCCCCTTTCTTCTTCCCTGTGCTTCCCATTTTACCATTTTCTTATCTATCCCATTTTCACACATTTAATCTGGTCAAAAATAGAATCACTCACCACATACATAAATAATAGACCCTAATGAATCTTCTGCATTTGGGTGGAGTTTGGCATTGTACAACAATGCTGATAATTATTTATTTAGACTGACAACTGTATAAGTATATAAATCCATATGTGTACTGTTGACTTAAATCACTTGAGTACTGTTTGTCTTTATACAGTACTTCACTGTAGACAGTCCCTCTCACATTTCCAATAATTATCACATGTAAATTTTCAATTACATCCTGAATACACATGTAATAAAACAATGATAGCATTGCATTTGAACCCTATATCATCTGTAGTCAGAATAAAAGCTTACTGCTATTATATAGAGTCACCTAGATGGTAGATGTTTTTCTTCCACTCAGTACTGTCAAAAATGCTGACTGCCATGCCTGTCTGCTTAGTACATTTGCACAGAGGAAAGTGAACCAAGGGAATTCTCATAAATTTCTCAGTTATGCAGACACCCACATTTGATTGTCACTTAACTATGCAAAAATGGGGAAAGCAGTAGAAATACTTTTTTAAGGTTATACAATTTATGACACATTTCCAATATGAAATAATTATGAACACTATAGTATCTGTTAGTTGTGTCTAGCATAGCCAGTATGAATAAATGCTTCTCAACTTCAAGCAGGAGTCCTTAAATGTGTATCTCTCATGCACAAACACTTTTCCATCGATCGAGCAAACCAGCTGCTCAACAATGCGCTATAGAAAGTGCTTACTAGCATGTATTACTTAAGTTTGCTGACCAGTTAGTCTTCATCCCATTAAAATCCATG
>NC_056747.1:1070151380-1070353880 GCF_019279795.1 Protopterus annectens | reverse complement strand
AAGGAAACTGCTATATGTATATACACAGCAGAATTAGTCAACTGGTGTGAGTGTTTGTGTTCATTTGGTTCACATTCAAGAGACCATTTTAGAACAGCATGTGAAACTCTCCTACTACAGTCTTCTTCTCTCCAAAATGATGAGTCCACAGCTACATCAGACACTCCTCAGATCATCTTCTTGTAACATAGACATTTGATGTCATCTGGTATAACATGCACTCTTGACAGCATTCAAAACAACTTGTGCTGTGGCTGTGGCAATAACACTAACTACTGTGTTCTCATGCTTCTTTACCTAGATATATAGGGTTTCTAATATGAAAGTAAGCAACTTAAGTGTGTATGCATCCAAATATTACTTTCAAGACAATTTTACACAGAGATGTGACTCTGCATCCATGTCAGACACTCCTCCCAACATGTTCCTCTCAGCATACAATGAGGCTATCATCTTTCATAAAGTGCAAAGTGACAGTGTTAAAATCAGATGTATGTGGTGAGTCTAGGGTTACACTGCATGGCATTCATCTTCTATACCTACACATGTGTAATGTTCTAATCAGACCCAGTGCACTGCTGTCTTTATGATTGCTGGTATATTAAAGCCATCGTATGATCTTTCAAATCATTCTTCATTTCACTACCACTTAGGAGAACCTTTAACATAGCCCTATGCATCCACCTTCTTCTTTTTCCTCACTGGCCACATTGCATCCTTATTGTAGAGGAGTGGAGGATGGCCTCATGTCAAGCATACATGCACACATCATGAAGAGGAGTCCTTCCATGAGCCTCTGCAAGCCATCTCCATACCACTGCATGTGTGATTGCTAATTCTGTCATGGTGTGTGCACATGTCCCATATGGACAGTGGCAGTATGTAGAGCAATCCAATAAATTCACAAATATGCACAATACTCTATGTGATGTTGGTCATTAGCTTAATAATGTCCTATGACTCTGAACATTTGGCATGTCAATGTTGCTGTCATTGACATGTGCTATATTGAAGTGTGTAGGTACAGTATGCCTACAAGAGGATTCTACAATCTGTGATGTGAACTTATGTTTTGATGGCCACTGCAGCTATTTCATTACCTGCTCCTTCTGTAGCAGCTGTAGTAATATGCCTCCGGAGAACTGTTAACATAGTATGATAAACTTCTATGTATATTGTTGGCTTATTAAGATATGTGTGGTTGTTGTGGAGCAGATCGACATTTTACACAGTTCTCATTCCACCATCATAGAGACCCTTGCAGTATGGCGGCACAGGTGTGCATGTGTCTACCTTCCATCATTAAATGATCTGTGGCAGACATCAATATAAACTCATACTGATTACATGGGCACATACGTCTTGTTTCATCCACATGTCATAATACTGTGATATAAACAGAAATATCACATGTTTTGATTCAATTGCAACCTTGTGGAATGCATTGTATGTGCAGCTGTGTTGCTATTCCCAAGGATTATTGATCTGTTCAACTGCACCATTGTGTGACTTGTAGCATTTGTGCCAGGAAATGTTCTGGATGAGCCAGAAACACTTTATTCATAATGTTGTCTAAATGGCATCAGGCCACTCGAACACAGCTTTCACATGGAATACATATGTTGTGCAATTGATGTAATTACATGACATTGGTACAGTTGTATGAATATGTGAATAGTACCAGTGTGTGGCATGTGATGCATGACCAATGCTGTATTTAGAGTTGTTTTCACAATTCATGTATTTCAATAAATGTGACATAATAGAGAAATGCACAACTAAGCACAGAGCTGTTTGTGTATGGCACCAGCCATACTCAAATGGAAAAAAATAGGCAATCTGCTAGCTGACAGTTTGTCTCACACTTTATACCTCTGTTGCCACTGGCTATCAGCCAATTATGCAAACATTACTCATTTTTTCTCCTCAGGAGAGCAGCTCATCTGTGTGCTCTCTGTGGCTAATAACACAGAATCAGTAGGCCCTGTCAACATCCCAGGTTGCCTATAGAGTGACTTAAAACCTGACCTAGCAGACACAGTTGGATCCCTACTTCAACACAGCCTGCATACAGCCTATGTTCTCATAGAAGGGTGTACAGCAACAATCATCCCTCTGAGCAGACAGGAACATCACCTGATGCATGAAGTTATAGACCCATACACCTGACTCTTCTCATCTGTGTGGCAACCAAGTTATCATGGACGTTAAAAAAAAGGACACAGGTAACCTCCCAACTGTGTACCACACTCAAGCTTGGGTTACATCTGTTTGATGTCTTCAAGAAGGTCACTAAGGGCATTCATGAGGAAAACACTCTTATCCTGTGTAACTTGACCTGGACAAGGGATTTGACAGAAATCCACACTCAGGCATTATAGAGAAATTGTCTCAAGTGGTCATAAACACCTTTGTCACCAAGTGGGCAGACAAATGCATCACATACATGACAGAGAATGTCAAAGTGTGTGAATTCACCTCTATTTTATTTATTTATTTTATTTTGCATTTGTTAAATGGGAATGTCTGACTTGGAATGAGCCAATTTTCAGCAGAGGCCAGGGGAGAAATGCTCCAGACGCATTTCTTTGTAACGTGGGAGGAAACTGGAGCACCTGGAGGAAACCCACACAAACGTAGGGAGAACATGCAGACTTAGCACAGAAGGCACCCCAGCTGAAAATTGAACCAGAGAACCTCTTGCTGTGAGGCAACGCTACTGCTGCATCACTGCTCCATCCATCAACCTCTATCTATATTCCAATGACCAGGTCCATACCTCAGGATTCTATACTAGGCTATTTCCTGTTCATTATTTAAGTTTCAGAAGACTAACTTACACATCCGTTGTCCAACCAGCTTTGTGGATTCATAGGTTAATAGGTGTTTACTAGGCTAATGACCACAAAGGCCTTTTTAAGAATAGCCATACATTCCAAATCTCTGGCAAGTTCTGGTACCCTTGATAAGTGTAAGCAGGGGCTTGAAAGATGAAACATTTGAAAGCTAGGGCCTCAGAGATGAATCATTTACAGATTGTCTGTGGCCATTAGAGACAAACCAGGGATGAATTTCCTGTTCCCTATCCAATTGTCCAAGTTGCACCTGAATTGATTTAGGCAGGAACTCTGCTTCTCATGAATGGGGAGCCTATTCCAGAGATGGAATAACCTCTGGGACACATACCTGCCCCTCCAGCAGGTCCTATTTATATCACAGGCAAGGTTTAAGTCCTTAGAATGAATAATTCTGGTGCTATTTGTTTTGCAGACATGCAGGAGGTCCATCAGAGTGGGGTCTGACAATGCCCTGTATGTCAGGCATAGATTTTTCCTCAAAAGCCTGTAGGAGACAGAGTATAGGGATAGAGCCTTGAGGCAGTCTGCATAGAACATTTTGCTTAAGTCCTGTATTCATTTAGTGAGGAACCTCTATGGACATTCCAATTGTTGGATATGCCTGGTTAGGTACATACCTAAGGAGGCATTGTACTCAATGATAGGTCTGATGAATGCTGAATACAGTGGAACAATGATTTTTTTTACTTAGATGCCATACATTTGTTTATAGGTTGCGTAACATAGAATGAATTCCTCACTACCACAGACACATGATAGTCAAAGGCTAGATTAATATTGATGTGTGTCCCTAAGTCCCTGACTACTGGATCATTTCTAAGGGGTGTGTTATCAATATAATATTTACCAGGGGTGGATAACTTCATGAAGGATACTATTATGCATTTCTTGGCATTTAGTTTTAGTCCATGGCTCTAACATCAGTTGTTTCTCTGTGTCAGCCCCTCCTGGAGAACATTTGTGTCAGTGTGGGATTCAATGACAGCTCCAGATTGGCCTTGACTTCAGAGAAGTAAATGCGAAAAAGGAGTGGTCCAAGGGTTGATCCCTGGGGGACTCCACTTGTGACTGGCTTCTTTGTAAAGGTGGACTCCCCAATTCTAACTTCCTGTATCCTGTCTGTGAGCCAGTTGGCTATCCACCAGGTGACAGATGAGTTTGTAACTGACTTCTTGAGTTTATCAACAACACCTGAGTGAGGTATTGTACCAAATGCCTTGGCCAGGTCAAGGTAGGCAGTGTGAACCATTTTGCCTCATCCATTGCTTTGGTGACCTTCTCAAAGAGGTCGACCAGGTTGAGTATGCATGATCTGTCCTTAATGAAATCAAACTGGGTTGGGTTCAGTGTCTGGAGGTTTACTATATCCCATTGATCATTTCCATGATAATTCTTTCCATGGATTTACATATAAAACTAGTGAGACTTATGGGTCTGTAGTTTCCAGTGTCTGTAGATGGCCCACCTTTGTGCAGAGGGATGACTGTTTCTTTTATTCATTCATAAGGCACAAAGCCTGTTTGGAAGCTATAGTTAAATAGCAATTCCAGAGGCCCTAATAGGTCATGTTTCATGCTATTTAGACGACATCCTGGGATGTTGACTTGGCCCATTGATGCAGTATTCTTGGCCTTAGAGAGAGCATCAAGGACTTGTTCCCTAGGGATAGCAGAGGGAGTTATATTTGATGGTATTTCCTGAGAGAAGGTTGAGGGGGAGAGTTGGAGCTAAATTTATTGCCCAGTAGGTTTAATATATCTTCTGGCGCAGCATAGGTGGTTCCATTTACAATGAGCTCTGCACACAATTGTGTATTGCCTTTGAGGTCGCAGATATACTTAAAGAATGCTTTGTGGTTGTCCTTGGCCTGGGAGACCAACTTCACCTCTGATTTGGCTTTGGTGGACTTTATTTGTTCTCTGAGATGCCTGTTTAGTTTGATGAGAGTACTTTTATCCTGCTGGGTGTTGCATCTCCTAATTTTTGCAATGATTTTTTTCCTTCTGTTATACAGCCTATTGATTTTGTGATTCCATAAGGGTGGCTTGTTTTTTGAGTTAGTTATCTACTTCTTTCCGGTGCGTACAGCTGCCTGTATGCAGCTATTAACATGCTTGTACAGGTTTCTCTGAACAGTTCTGCATAGGCAGCAGTGTTCTCCGGGTTTGTGGGGGTTTGAAATTTTGCCAGGTTATCACTTAATGTTTGGAGGTTAGCCTTAGAGTAGTTCCTGAATATTCCAGGTTTAGTTGGGAGTCCAGGTTTTATTTTTACTTTAAAGGGAACCATTTTGTGGTCTGACCTTAGAAGGGAAAACATTACAGTAGGGGGTGTGAAACACTTTCCCATATTATTGAGCACCAGATCCAGTATGGCCGTAACTCTGGTTGGTGTATTGATTATCTGGTTCAGGGGGGCTGTGTTTATAAAATCCAGGAATCTCTATGTCTGTATGTTTGATGTCATATAGGATTATATAGGATTCCCATTTAATAGTGGGGTAATTAAATTTGTCCATGAATATGGTATTAGGTTGGATGGTTACTGCTTCTAATAAGTTTAAATACATGGCATTGGTTTCCTGAGTCATAGAGGTGGACCTATAGCTGGCAAGGAAGTGATATTGGATTTTCCCTATGGTGATTTGAACATGGAGCAGCTCAAGTGCATTGTCCTGTTTGAGCAGCCTTGAGGTATATTTATTTTTGATGTAAATATAAACACCTTCACCTTTAGTTGTGTCGGTGTAGTAGCTGCTCTAAATGTGTGGAAGGCATTATAATTTTGCACTGTTAATGTGCTCTCCGTAGCTTTAAACCATGTTGCCATGACTGCACAGACATCAACATTCTCAAGGGTAAACAGAGCTTCTAGGTAGTGGAGTTTTTTGTTTAGACTGCTAGCACTGAGCAGTAATACCTTTAGATTTTCTTGGTTTTGATTTGCTATGTCAGAAGCACTTTCAGTTTGGCATTGCCTATAAAAGGGACTATGGGGGAAGAGAATGTTTTAGCTAATTTTCAAAAGCATAGAGGAGAGAGGTACAGACCAGCACTGGCAAAGCAGCGTGGCATGTTGACCATCTCCTTCCACGTTGACAAATATTACCCCCCTGAGAATGAGACCAGGAACTAAGAACTAAGCCGATTATTAAAGTCAAACATCTTTTGTTTGTATTGTGGCATCATCCTTGGAGAAGGTAAAATGCTGCTTAATTCTAGGCTTATACCAACCTGAGACACATATTCCAAGAGCTCCATTATGTCTGTCTTCATATAGTCTAGTGAGGTACATCTTAGGTCATTTACTCCCACATGGACTATGTCTGAGTCATACTTGTACTTTTTGTCCAATGACATGAATGCGTGTGTAATGTGGCAGATCCTAGCCCCTAATAAGCAATTGACCGGTACTTTCTCCTTACTCGGCCCGGTGAGATAGACATCAGTGTGTCTCATGATGGAGTCTCCAATGACTAGAATGTTGGATTGTGTGGTGGCTTGCCTTTTGGGCTTAGAGGTAGAGGCTCCATGAGATTATTGCTCTATGTGTTGACATGGGTGTTGTTTTGAAAGAGTACATTTAGGGCTGCTGAGGGCACTTGTAATCTGTACTTCATCTAGGAGGTTTTTGTGGTTTAGGAAGGTTACATTTAAGTGCCACAGCATATGTGGGTCTATATGTCTGCTTTGAATTGTGTGTGATGGGTGCCGTGTGTACTACTGACAACCTTATTGACATTAGGAGTACTTTTATGTGAGAGCTTTGCCTCCAGTGACATTATGTAAATACATCTCTCACATACCTTATTAGATTGTTTGAGAATAAAGTGGCTGTAAGTAAACATGAGGCAATTTCTACATTGCCTCAGGATGCGCATATCCATCAAGCTGGTAATGGAAATAGTGGGAAAGTTCATATCCATGGCAACAAACCATTTTTATTGATTAGATAGCTGGAGTGAGAATATAAAGCAATGCCAGGAGTATTTGGGTTGCAACTCTGAAGACAGTGCATGTCAGTAAAAAATAGTTGTCCTGTGTGCAACTAGGTAGTGGAGAAACTTCACTCTTGCTTCTACAGGAAAAATATCACTCAAGGTGTTTGAGTCTGTACAGGACATGGCCAAACACTTGAGGGGAAATTAATATGTAGACCCTGAAAATTTAAGGATGAAGTATTTAGGCAGATATTCTGAGGTTAGTAACAAATCAAGCACTACTTACTGAAAATAAAGAATTATCTCAAGAAGAATGATGAAAAGAGGGGAGTCACATGAATGGCTACTGCCTGGCTACTACTAGTGCTGCTCTCACCACAGCTTCACTCTGCTGGGATACAAGGCTCCTTTGCTTCTTCTCTCACCAGAAGTAAAATGTTAGCACTAATCCCAAGATGAGAAGCAGATCACAGCCTGTTTGTTGATCCACAATATTGTCCCAGATGATGCATGGGTCTGTATGCTAGTTGTAGCCTTTCCTGGTAGATTCCTTGAATAGAGCAATCAGAAATGTAATGCACAGACACTCACTGTCCAACCAGAAACAGTCAGGAATCAATGCACTCTGCTCCTACTCTCATCAGAATATAAGCACAGATAATTAACCTTAACTGACCTGTTCTGACTTCTGTGTGACTTCTTAATTGAAATTTTCTAACGTGTGACTCACAAGAGACACAGAAAATTGTTGACAATCCTTGAATCCAAGATTTTTATTGGTATAATGCAGATAGTATTAACACCCACAAAGGACTGTTGCGATGGTCATGTAGACACAGTAGATGAACAAAAGTCAAGGTAGGATTAATTCCATTATGACAGTAAATACACAAGCTAATTACAGTACAGACAGCACACCCATATGAGCAGACCTCGTGGTATGTGACCTGTGTACTCAGGTAGATGTCATGCAGAACTCTCACCAGCATGTGTCCACAGTGATGACTAATCCCTTGTATGTAGGAAAATTCCAAGAGTATCTGCAGGACATCCACATCAAAGGACATTATAGTCCCATTGTTCTCACACCACATCACATCAATACTAGAGTACAATGCACCCTTTTACATGTACCTACCAACACATCTTCCAGGGATGATTTATTCAAGTGTATCATTTTTGCCAGAGTGAGCTCTCACACATCTTATCGGCCATACCTAAGTATTCTTTTTGATGCATAACCATTAGGAGTTGACAGGGTAGATCTCCCTTGAAGGTGTTATACATGATGCATGTGTGATACACGTTCCTGGGATGCACCCAGTAAATATATAGCTCATTGACAACATTGTTGATATGGGTTGCAGTTATGTAAGTGTGGATTGAGGAATATATATGATATGCAAACCTGTCAACTAGCCAGGATTTATTGTAATTTAAACAACTTCAATGACACAGATGAGTTGTGTTATTATTCTGGTATTGTCCATGATTATGTATGCTTCTGTCTACTGTTGTCCATGAGCCTGTTGCAGTCTGTGCCACTTGGTTGAGAGTTATGCTAACATTACATTCATATTCAAGCAAATTATTTTGTGCATCTTCACAACATGCATATACCCCCTAGTATATACCATCATTGTTAAATCTCCTCTCCAGTGATCATGTCAGGATGTTTATATCACAACAAATCTTCTCTACTGATGTGTCACCTTGTGTGACAGTCACATAATATGCAATAACTACATGATGATATGACTATACCCACACAGGAGTTGTAAACAGAAGTGCATACTGTATTATGTAGATATGTGATTACTGTTCATGCTTCAAATATGTTGTCTTGTGGTGTACATACATTGACATACCCTCATCTGCTGTACATTACAATGTACCATATACTTCTCTTACTCTGTGTTCATTCCTGCTATTCATGTGTGTGGCCCTTTTCAATATACACACTTTCTCAGAATAATTATTTATAATGCCGTCTGTGTACTCTTGCTGATCACCACCAAAACATTTATTCAGTATGCCTAAAACATGCTTGCATAACTTAAAAAATAACTTTCTTGGGTGGCATAAGCCAGGAAACCTTGTTGGCTAGGCTTACTTAGGCTCTTGGGCCCATAGCCTAGTACCTACCTATGAACCTATAGGACTCTGCAATCACTACACTTTCTTATAATGTGTTAGAAATGGATGTATTGTCTTATATTAAGCCTTGGTAGTCAATGTGACTGTCTGTGCAATCACACAGAAGTAGTTTGCCCACTGGTCAACCAGTAAACATGTCTACATGTCCGCAGGTATTTTTGCTGCCTTACACAGTTTTCTGGCTGGCAACACTGTTGCTGGCCACAAAACCTGACTTGATTCGTGTAAGTGCGATGTGCTCTATGCATATGTAGTTAGCAGTGCTACTCACCGTACAAACACATAAACTTCATGTTGGTCCAGCGCTAAGCTTACATAGAGTTTATTGAATCCCTGGTACAGAGTATGTTAGTGTAGCTGGAGGGAATTTAATCAAGTACTTCTGGATACACATCCCAACGTCTTTGCTCAAGAATTCTGCAGAAAGTCAAAAATAATGGGAAGACAAAAGCCCAAAGTCAGGGACAGGTTTAAATATTGCTCTAATTTGCTTAAAAATGTAATAGAATGAAAGGATTGTCATCAAAATGTATATTCTAACTAGCACAGTGGTGCAGGGGATAGTGCTATCACCTTACAGCAAGAGATCCCCTGGTTTGATCCTTGGCTAGGGAATCTTTTGTGCAGAGTCTGCATGCTCTTCCTGGGGTTACATGGGCTTCTTCTGGGTGCTCTGGTTTCCTTCCACATTCCAAACACATGCAATAGGTAGACTAGGCACTCTAAACTGACCACAGGGGTGAGTGTGTAGTGTGGAAGAACTAATGTGTCAGGGCTAGACACCTGGCCATGTAAACCTTGGCTTTAGATGATTGAAGTGACACTCTGAACCCATATGGAATAAGGAGTGATGGATGGAGTAAGAAGTATAAAACTCCAGTGTCTGGCATTATATATATTCACTGTCATTTTGAGTAATTTACCAGAAAATAAAAATGTTTATGAAGGGCAGGGCAAAAACATGAGTTAAAACTCAGGTTTATCCTGCAAAATTAGGTACAGTTGACTGATATACTGCAGGACAAAGCTCATTTATAGCTAACAGCCTTAGTCCTAGATGGTATATTGCTACTTCAAGTTAGGCAAACCCACTGTTCAAAAGAAGGTAAAAATGTTTGTTTATTAATTTACTCTCAATTTAATTTATAAAGTATACATAGTGACAATAATAAATCACATCTTTACGATATTCATTTTTGTAGGTGTCTGTTTAGGCACATTGCTTCACCATGAATAACTACTTGACTAGTGACATCATTAGAAAAAACATTTTGTAAATATACATCTCTGTTTAGAAGTTTCCAAAACTGAAACTCACAAAAACACACAACTGCAGCTAGTGATGCAGAAATAAGAAAAAAACCCACAAACTATGAGTTTGCCAAGCATCTCCTACCTCTATCTTGGTTACCATACCTCTACACCCACCTCCTGTACATACAACATATTTTGAGGCTGATATACCTTGAAGAAAGAGATATTGTGTCCCTTAGAAAATTGCTAGAATAAATGGTTTTGGATTAGCATGCATTTTCTGAAGGTTATGATGTCTGAAACACAAATCTCTGTCATTTAGTGAATTCAGTCCACATGATTTACCAGAAACCAGACATTTTATGAGGAACAGACCAAGAATATGACACAAAAATCTGGACATTCTGTGAAAATCTGGGCAATTGAGAGGTATGGTGGGAGGACATTTATCATGATGCTCCCTTAGGAGGTGTAGTCTAAAGAGAAGAATTGTCCTCGGATGCGATTAATAAGCAGGGAAGTGGTTAGAGCAGAAAATGAACTCTCCTGTGGCAGAAGCAGAGATGGCCAAGCTCCCAGGATACCTTTAAGGATCCACGACCACCCCGAAGAATACTAGTGTAAGTCTGGGGCAGTAAGGAGCTGAGGTAGTAGACCTGGCGTGGACATGAGCGATTGAGGACTAGGCCAGTTGAATGATTTCCCAAGGAGGGTGAAAATAAAATTAGCAAAGTCTCTTTTCCAAACAGAAATATTTCCCTGTTTTTTATTCAAACATCTGTGAAGGTGACAGGATCTCATTTCTGCCTGCATCATAGTTATGAAACATCTCAGGTGATGCTGCCTGCACTATTATCTGGTTAATGCTGTCAGTCATTTTCACACAAAATATTGACTGGTGCTTTTTAGTATATGGAGCAGTAGACAAATATACAGTAGACCAGATAGACCAAATAGGGAACGTGCTATCCAAGGTACTTGGAATATTGCTAAAATATGTGTGATCCATGCTATGTAACTTAATGCCATTTAATCTAAAGTCATGAGGAGTGCAATAAAGATGAATGAAATGGCTTTTGTTATCAGAAATTTTTATGGAGGACAAGGTCTCAGACACATACTGTATTCAGTGGGTCTTTTCTGATGCACTTCCAGCCTAATATAATTAGCTCCAGTTCATTCACTCTAAGTCAATGATAAAAACTTCACTACATTGACCTCATATGAGAAAAATTTGATTTGGCCCAGTGCACATTAACTGACTATATGTCTGTCACACAAAAGCATGTACTTCAAATTTTGTATTTATTTGTCATTCAGTTTTACTTTAAAATTATGTCACTAAATGTGTGCAATTTGTTCAATATAAAAGTGTATGATTTTAAGAAGAAAAATTATAGCTGCTTCTCATAATGTGGTTATATTTGTCACAGTATAATGCTGGTGTCCCTGATGGTTGCTCTAAAAGCATATACTTTCTTCAGTGTGGGTCACAAGATCTTGTTTCAAGTGCCATTAGCTTTTCCATTACCGAGATCTAGTTAAATATTCTTCTATTCTTCTCCTAAAATAACTTCAGTTTTCCAATTATTTATACTGCTATGGGTCAAAATATGTAGATGAATGATTCGTTCAGTAGTTCAGGCAGCCACTACTGCTAATGACTGCCTTTGCTAGTGGCTTCAGATTTGTATACTACACCATACCAGGGAGCCATGGCCCCTCCTTCAGGAGCCAAGATAAAGTAGTAAAGTCTTTTTTTTTGTATTTAGTTTTACTACCACCACGTAGCTAAACAACATGAAACATGACTAAAATCACTGTATACTCAGTCTGCAATATAATGCATGCAAGTCTTACTTGTCGTTTTGAAATCATATTCATGATTGTTCATGTAATGTTCAAGCATGAAACAGCAGTACTTTCAGCATTGATTCTCAGTGGTCATGAAGCAGGGGTATCTTACATTTCATTAAAATGATACTGCAGAGAGAAATGAGGTTAAAATGAAGTTTACTTCTTGTTGGAGATGATGCAAAGTACTATACATCCAGAAAGAAAGACCAAGGTAAAGTTTACTCCCTGAATATGAACTACGTTTCACTTCAAAAGTAGACCCTGTGATTTGTAAGATAGCATAAAATGGAAAAATCAATCTGCGAATGCAGAAAGGAAGGCAGGAGAATTCGGGGATGACTAGGTAGAGCTATTACCTGTAGAAAGAGCAAATTAATTAGCCCACTGTGCAAAACTGTTGAGACTCCATCTTGAGTAATGAGTGAAGTGTGGGCATCCATGTCTAAAGAACTTAATGAGACATTAATGTTAAGAAGCATTTGAAATATCTCTCTCTGTGCCTTTGCTGAAAATGAGCTCCTACCCAGTCAAACTTTCATGTTAATCAAATATCAATCAATAAATAAATTGAAATAAATAAGAAGCATTCATTCACCTTTGGAAAGTATGGTTAGAGGAGACATGATAGTAAATTTCCATTATTTTAATGACAAGTGGCAACTCACAGGAAATAAAAAACATGTATATGAATACAAAGGAACACAGTGAATAAAGGAAGTTTTTTTTTCCAGAAAGATGATTTTAAAAGTCTATAGAGACATCCTCAAAAGAAGGTAGACCGAAAACCTGTTAGAAAATTCGAGGTATCATGAAGATGACAACATGTTATTCTGGAGATGAGTAGAAGGATACTAATTTTAAATTCTCTCACTATGAGCACCTTTTCATACACAAGTACATTAGGAAAACTGGGTGGTACAAACAACCCTTGTTGGACAAAATATCTTATATTTTGATGTAATGTATCAAGCATAGCAGCATATGTCTGGCACAACAACTTAGAAGTGAGTGCATATGTTTGGCCATTCACTTGTCTCTGTCAAGCCATGTTTGTGTACATCCATAGGAGAAGGCATTCACAGTCATCATGTCTGTGAGTACACAAATCAGCCACTAAGGGGGAGGGTTAAGTTTAAAATTAAATGAACTTCACTGTGGTAGTGCATAAGCTTGTATACTGGAATTATTAAAATCAAGTGTTAGATGTGGCATTAGTGTGAAGCACATGTTCCTATATAAAAAAAGAAATGGTACTTACATATCACAGCCATGTTCCAAACTTGCTGTTGATATAGTCATATGCCGTTAAGACTTTTTTCTGTTTACTTTTAGTACATTGTACAATGTAATGGTTTCTATTAAGTGATTTTTTTCTAGTATAAAGTATCTGCAATTCAGTATTTTTTTTTTGGGGGGGGGGGGTAGTGTTAAAAAGCACACTCCATGATGGCAAGCGTGATTGTGATCATTTGTACAGTTACCGACCCTGCTGTTAAAACATGACAGCTTAGAAACATGTTTGCACATAATGAATTTTGGCATACCTAAACTCATTAATTTCCTATGGCATGTTCTCGGGCATGTATTTATATGTTTAGATTTTCTTTTGAGTACACACATCATCAGTTGCATATGCCACAGACAGGAGCTGCATGTCTATGATTACTTAGCATTAATAACATCAACTTGCTCTAACCTTGTACCAAAATATATGTATATTTTTAAAAAGACAAAATACTCAGCAGACTATAGTGCTGGCATCCCATAAAAATGCTTGTAAGACTTGATAAAAGTAAACTACTCATACAAGGTACAACAAAAGCAATCTTCAACAGATACTTTCCCCCTTATAGTTAGACACAAGGTAAAGCTTTGTGGCAAGCTGTCCTCTCACCTTTAACTCCATTTTAACTACATTTATGCAGATATTTTCTTGTTAATAAGTGTTGTATACTGCGGTGGTGGTGCTGCGGTAGCGTTGTCGCCTCACAGTTAGACGTTGCCATTCAATTCTCAGTTAGAGCATCTTCTGTGTAGCGACATGCGTGAATGGGCGTTCCTTTGTTGAAGGTTGTGCGTTAGGCCCGGCAAGCCAGTACGTAAAAATCTACTGCCAATCATTAGCGGACCGGAGTTCCTCTGTGGCGACCCCTAACTGGGAAAAGCCGAAAGACACAAACAAATAACCTGTTCTACACATAAGACATTTTGTATAGTTCTATTTCAGTGTACTCATTACTACAAATTTCTGTGGTTACGTTTTCTGCAAGGTCTTTCTTGCAGTTCATCCAAAGTGTATGTACGGCCATAAATTATTTGGAACAGGGGTGCAATAATATAGCAATAACCCACGCCTGGGTGTGGGTAATGCTAAATTTACCCACGGTTGGCGTGGTTTGGTCCCGAGGGCAAAGCCCGAGGGACAAAACAAAGCCAACCGTGGGTAAATTTAGCATTACCCACACCCAGAAGTGGGTTATTGCTATTATACCATGACATTATTTAAGAAAAGAAACTATTACTTTTCTTAAATAATGGCATAGTATAATGCCTGTTTGCTGCCCTTCCGCAGATGTCTGGCATCCGCGGCAGTTCTGATGTACTGCGCGCCTGCGCAGTACATCAGAGCTGTGGGCAAAAGCAACGGAGAAAGCAAGCTCTCCGTTGCTTTTTAGTGTTCGCTATGTTAAATGAATTTAACATAGCGAGACAGTTTTAAAATAAGCAACGGAGATGTCCGTTGCTTATTTTAAAACTATCTCGCTATGTTAAACTCATTTAACATAGCTTAAAAAGCAACGGAGATCTTGCTTTCTCCGTTGCTTTTAAACACTGTCTCGCCATGTTAAATGGGTTTAACATAGCGAGACAGCTTTAAAATAAGCAACGGAGATCTCCGTTGCTTATTTTAAACTGTCTCGCTATGTTAAACCCATTTAACATAGCGAGACAGTGTTTTAAAAAAACGAGTTATACTAATGGAAAAAAGTCCGGGCGACCGGACCTGTTTCCATTAGTATAACTCAATTTACAACGGGCACGCTGGCCAATCAGCGTGCACGTTTTGGGGGGGGGGTCATGGTATAATACTTGTTTGTTAGCAACCTGTTTTACACATAAGAAATCACTTCTGTTTCACTGTGTTTTTCAGTACTTGCCTTTTCTGCAGCCTGTTCATTACGGTTTGTCAGCACCGTGATGTGTTTGGAACATGGTTGCGATAATACGCAAGTACGAAAAAAATATTTTAAAATATTAAACATTAAAAACCTTGCCTTGACAGCTGGCTTCTCTGGTACCTGCACCTAATTAGTTTACTCATTCAGGGGTGGGAGCTGAGCATTCTCAGACTAGGCATGAGCCATATGACCCATTTAGTTCCTGCTCAAGATGGCCTATTGTTCAATTCATTCCACCACAGTGAGAGTCAGGTGGCAAGAAGTGTGGCAACTTGGTGGTCCTGTAGAGTGACCAGCCCCTCCATGGTTGAACACTCTCCTTGGCAGGTCAACAAGCTCATCTGCATGCTGACACCTCAGGGGTTGTGCCTCCACACATGGATTCGCCAGCTCTTGCATCTGCACTAAGGCAGTCACAGTCTATATGTCTATGCTACATAGGTGTAACACCTAGTGCTCAATTAAGTTATTATCCAAGTGGTGAGCTAGAGCCACCCCCAATAATGAACAAGCCAGCAACAACTAATTACTCCCATTATCTCTTTCCAGCTGCTGCAGGTACCACAGCCGCTTGTCAAATGAAGGTCACCTGCATCATAGTCAGCGTGTTATCTCTTTAAATCTTGTATTTCCCATATACAGTATTGTATTCTTGTGTGCTTGAGTTCATGCAAACGTTTTTCACCAGTGCCTGAGATTTTAGAGAATATTTATTATTTTTTTTAGAGCCAGTAGTTGTTGTTTATTTTATAAGAAAACTCCTGACTGCTGCTGGGATGACAGTGTCCTGCAGACATCTCTAATCCCACAGGAGAATGAATGGGCCAAATGCTTGAGGGAAGGCTCATGGCTGTCTGATATTACATTATAAAAAGACATTAAAATTATATATTTGTACAAAGAATGGGCTGCAGTAGAATTCTGTAAAACTAAACTGTGACAAGGGTGTTTCAGCCAAATTTTATATTTTAAAAGGTATCTTAGGGCCGACTGGATTAAAGTAGCACAGTATTATTTCATAGTATAATTTTTCATACTGACTATAGTCTAAATATTACATATTTCAAGAAAACATGACATCATCAAACATCCATGGGTATTCAGTAAGCAAGGAATACATAAAAAAGGTTGCTAGATTGATTTCCACATGAATAGTGTAGAGTCTTTTTCCATTATTGACATATAATGCAGCAAACATGTGGTGGTGTTTTTCTCTGTGGTGCTACTGTTATTTAACAAGTATGCTCATTTTGGACTGTTGTCCACAGTGACTATGCCAGTGATGTCTCGTACTTTACATGCTGAGCCTTTGACACTCTACAAACTGCCTATTGGCATGATATAACTGAACTGTTGTTCCAGCTCTACATGCAGTCTACAGAATTATTAGCTGTCTCCAGAAAAGTGCTAATCGCATATAGCAGGCCATAAGCCAGTACATTGTGAAGTACTGTATCTGAACTCATTTTAATGAACAATGCAGTATCAGCACCACCTACTGCTGAACCTGTGTAGTACAATTCTTAAAATACTCTTGTTTTTCTAGCTGTTTTAAAAGCATGCATTTCTTTCATATTATATAAAATGTTACTCTTAATACAGGTCTAAATTTATAACAATCTACATTTTGTGCACCCTGTTGCAATAACAACACTTACATAATAGTACTTAATAACAACACTTCATGGGAAGAGCTGCACTCAGTTTTGCTTTGTGTTTTATTTCGACTAACATTTAGTTGTGGTTATTCCTCAAACATTCTCTCTGGTCATATCTTTTTGTCAGACCTACTGAACATTCACAAGTCCAACAGTATTATAAATATCAGCTCAATGGAACTTAATCTCTTTTACGCAACAAATAGAACATGCTGGAGGGCATATGTTTGTATCTCACAGAATAACAGATCAATACCTAGTAAATACCTATGAACCTGTTACAACATTTCAAAAATAATGAATGACATCTACCTAGCTCAATGCAAACAAAAAAATAAAAATGACAAGGAAAGGTTATAAAAGGTGAATCTAGGCTAAGCCATATAAAAATGGAAATCCACAAGCATCAGTGATGGACATTATGTGCTAAAAATATGGTCTCGGTGCAAGATCACTGATGCCTTGTAAACGGCATTCACAAAACTAATATGTGGTCTCAGCTCAAGATCACCGATATTGTGGTAGTGGCATTCACTAAATGGTACAAGTGAGAAGGAAGCTTCTATTAGGAGGGATCATAACACATTCCCTGATATTGCAAGTACTCGCTCCATGGCAGAAGGATATCCACTACATTCAAGCTAACAGGCTTGCTCAAAACAAGGGTTCTTTGCACGGGGTCAAGTCCTGTTTATCACCACATTGGTAGAAGCCACCATACCCCAACCCTCAAACTTGTGTATAATAATTCCATGGTCACACAACATTGGAGAAGAGAGAGAATTGTTCAAAACAGTGCATGGTTGTCTTGCCAGTCAGTTATTTTACTGTAAAGCATAACCAAGTGACTTCTGGCATTTCATGCATCAATATGCAGATTTGGGTTATTTGCAGTTGTATATGTGCATATTTATGACCCCTTAAACTGCTTACAATGGTTACAAAACCTCCCTGATAGGGACTTTATTGTTCAAAATAATAAAGCTAAGTTACTGACCACCTGCAAAAGTAAACTTCCCACTTAAAAAACAAGGCAACTCATTCAGAAAGAATCAAGATGAGAACCTTGTCCTAGCCTGGCCTAATTTTAAAATGCCTATTGGAAAAAGAGCCTTTTCCAGAATAGGATCTGTCATATGGAGTCAACTTCCAAATGAAGTAAGACAGCAGCAAACTTTGGCCACATTCAAAACTAGATTTAGAAAATATGTACACAAAGAAGCCATGTGCACGTTCTTTCATGGCAATGGTCAAGTAGATAGTATTCGTACGTTTAACATTTAATTGTACAGCACAGTATGATGTCTGCATATGAACCGAATGAGCACATTTTGTTTTGTATAATTTGTATATACCATTATATATATTTTTTTCATAGTCTTATTTAGATGTATATAGTTATCAGAGCTATAGCTAGGTCATCTGTCATCCTAAGCAATTCCGCAGACTAACCTCATCAACCTAAATTATAGGACCAAAAACGTCTTTCTGAAGTTAAGAGAAAAATGTTTTCTTGCCTTCATTAACTGTTGTAAACAGCCTACTGTTGCAACTGCTGCAAATGGTGAATGCATTTTTGGCATTCATTAAATAAGCCATGGCTTCTTATATGAATGACAGTTTTGCACTTGCACCCGATTGGCAACTGCTGATCATGCCCCCTTACAGCTTTTGTTCTTTTCCCTACACTGACTACATTACTGATAGCTTTTCTAATATTGTCCTAACTTCTGTTTGCAATGTATTCTTCATATGTATATTGTGGTTTCTTTTATAAAATCATTTATGTTTACTCTGTGAGCAGAGCTCATTGCTAAAAAGGGTGAACAGACCAGCCAACCTGCCTGATAAGCAGATATCAAATAAGTATTAAGTAAGAAAATAAGTAAATAAGAGCACGCAGGGAAGCCAAGACGTATATATACATTGATATTATGTCCACAGGAGGGATATGGAAGCTAAATATGTGTATGTGCAGCTGCCTCTGTAAGGAGGGGGAATGAAGACAGAAAAAAGAAAATGTGTGCAGCTGTTAGCGCTGCTGTTTTATTTTACTTGCACCTCTTATTTGATTTTCACTTGGGATTCCTTTGCCGTTGAGTCTGTACATCTTATCAGAGTCTATATTAGATTTTGCCTGATGCTTCAGGTTCCTTCCACATCCCAAAGGTACACAGCTAAGTGAACTAACTGACTTTCCTTAGAGTATGTATGTATGTAAGAATGTATGTGTGTATTTATGAATATATTCATCTATTTATTTTGGTTTATTTTTCAGACCATAAGTTTAGACTGATCATCAGTGGTAGCATGGCCGTCCTGAGTCTGTATTCCTTTCAAAACAGTGCATTTTGTCATCAGGATATCCATTATTTATTATCCTAAATTGCCATCCTCCATGTACTGACACATACGTTCTTTGAACTAAAGAGTTGATACTGCTACTCACAGTGGCTGGGTTCACTTAGTTTTGCCTTAACTCCTCACTCATGCCTGTTAGGCATATTTGTGGAAGGTGTGCAGGGGCGTGGTACATGGATAATGCTCACCTCCATGAGCAGCGTAAGCCTGAATATGTTTTTACCTCCATTGAAGAGGCAGCTGTGCACGTTTTCCTTGGTCTTCATTAGGGGAAAATTGGTACAACATGTATATCCCATATATGTGGCCTGCCTCCTTCCCGAGTCTCACCAATGAATGAAGCTCTTTCAGTCCTCTCCATTTGTGTGCCAGCTCCAATAAACATCTGAGCCACTAAGTGAACTCAGTTTGCTTGGTCATAGTCAGGGCTATATCTCTGTATGCTAATGGACGTTTTCCCTTAGGTTTGTTTGTCTGTATGTGTCCTGCCATGGACTAGTACCTTGCCTTATTTCCATTGGTTGCTAGAATAGACAACTGTTCCAGCTTGGTTTAAATTATTTATGTTTTTTGTGCTCTCATACCTGTTGATTGCCTACCCTATGCCTCTCTCATGCTAATTTATTCCTTATCACCTGGCTTAGAGTTGATTATGGCATTACCATCATCCAGGCAGCCATTATGGATTTTCCATTTTTGAGGCCATGACCTCTCACCCTGATGAGAGGCACACTAGTGAAAGAGATTTCTATGTCTTCCCCTCTAAACACATGCATCCATGAGCCTTATAAATGTGACTCAATTGAGCCAGGCACACACCAATGGCATATACTCTGCATGATGTGAACATCTCTCTCTAGTTTGTACAGGAAGTTCATCAAAGCAGGCCATCTCCTTACATCTCAGAACAAGGAGCCTACCACACCAGCTCCTTCAGTGCTCAGGTCACTAGCTGATCCTGGATCATCTGGTTCACAATCAGGGCCTTATCCTTCTTTTAAGCTTGTACTTCCATCTGGGTCACAATTAGCACCTTATTTTAAAGCATTTTCTTCCATCCAAGACACACTCAGGACTTTATCTTCCTGCTTCATGGAACCAATTTCCTTGGGTTGTGGGGAAAACAGATCAGAATTTTAAGGACAGAATTCTACGACACCTTCGGGATATAGATAACAAAGACATCAAGAATGCCCTTGCCGAACATGTATTGAACTTTCCCACTCATAAATTCATGTTTAAGGGTATCCGGAATACGTATTGCAGCCTAAAAACAAGGTGATTTCTCGAAGTTGACTGAGAAAAATGAGGCAAAATGGATTATAAATTTGACAGCGTATAAACCACCGGGTTTAAATGCGATCGTACCATTGAGACCCATGCTGAAAGATAGGCGCATTGTGATTAGTTGATTCGCAAGGCGTACCCACATATCTGCTTTTTGATTGATTGAGGAGTCACTGGCTGGAAATAAGGATGTTCATCCACTGCTTGAATAGAGGAGTATTGGTTGAAACACAGAGGTGGTGCCCATTATTTACAGCTCATTGGTCATAAAGCCATTGGTTGAGAACAGTAACAGTTAATTGTTGATTGGATGAAGGATTATTGGATGAAATGTGAAGGTGTCTTCAGTTTGTCATAGCTCATTGGTTCATGATTCTTTTCTAATTGTAAGTTTCCATTTCATTTAAACGATCTGAAAAAGGAGAAATCTGAAAGCGCTTATCGTGTATTCATCAAAGGAAACGTATTATGTTGATTTAATCGTATTCATCATGCTTACTTTATTTTATCAGCCATTAAAGGATATTTCAACAGTTGCTTTCCGTGGTGGTGTCACACTATTTTACTTTGTAGACTTTGGACATTTTGCTGTTACACCTTTGGCAGTTACAGGTATTTTTCTTCCAAATTACTTGGCTTGGGTTTTAAGTTAAGCATCTACTTCCTTAATGCTGTGCTTCTGAACTTTTAGTAAAGTACCATAAGTAAGTAAGGTTCACAGGTAAATACTAAGCTAACTGCTCTTGTGGGCAATTTTACACCTACACAATTTTCCTTAAAGGTGAGGATCAAACCCTGCACCGTATGCATGTGAAGTAAACATTATAACCATTATACCAACACTCAAATATGATACATGTATTGCGACTTCATATGCATGACAATCAGATACATCAAGATTAGAACCCTGGAACACCATCACACAACTTACCTGCCTTATTCCTTTGAGCAATGGAGGTTGGTAGCCTCTATACATTTGCTGCCAAGATTTCTATTTGATTCATAATTTTATCTGAGTTCTGGTTCCAGGGGCATGTTGATGCACTTTCTTCTTTCACTGTTTGGCTGGTTACATTTGCTTTAGAGAAATGTGCTCCCCCTCCTCCTCCTGCAACATGGATGAGGTGGTGTAACAATGCACTTTCATTGTTCTCGTTTTTGTTTCTATTCCTGGTGATTATCAAGTCTCTCCTTGATCAGGCATAAACTGCTGGGGGCATTATCCAGGCAGTGATGATGGTACTTTGTGCTCTTAGTTGACATCCCATCAATGAGAGCTTATGACCTAACCCCAGCTCTGATGGTGACATGAGCACTTGCATCACCACAAGGGCTACTTATTACCCCTTGTTTACACATATGTGATCCCCCACATAAACTAACAAGGGCTGCCATCACCAGGTTAGTTGGCCATGCCCATATCTCTCCAGCACTGGCTCTCCATGTCATGATAGGTCACTGCTGTTCAGCTAATGTCCTAACATCACAGCAGTGTCACAAGCAGGCAGAAACCACCATCCCCCCCCCCCTAGGATGACTATTCCCCATCCTCCCTGTCTTTGCCATTAAGTGCTGAGCTGCTGGATGAACTCAGGTGACTTGGGGTATAGTCGAGGCTTTATCGCTGTATGCCATGTGTACGGGCTGCACTTTCTTTGCTCTCCTTTGTATGTCTGTTTGAAAAGAAGGCCATATGGCACCTATTGATGTAGAATCTGCTTGGATGTGGGCTGACAAGTGTAAGAATGTAAAGTAGCTGTCTCTATGAAAATGATGAATATTACAAGAAAGAAAGCTACTCTGAAATCTGTAGAACTTCTGAAGCACATAATATCTCATAAAATCGACTGATATCCAGATGATGAATACCTAAAGTTTTAAATTACTTTCTATATTCAAAATCTACAAAATAGAATTTATAAAACAAAAGAGAAAGCTGCATGTTTAAATATTTCAAAAGCTTTCTCTGAAGATTTCATGAAGAGCAGAATGTTTACCTCCTAGAAATAACAGTTCTTAGTGCTTTCTTAGGAAGGAAAATTGTAGTTGTACATTCTGAAGTAAAAGCAAAGGTTTCACATAGACAACCTAAGTTAAAATTGTGCAAAAAGAAGAAAAAGTGTTTTCATGTGTCTTTATGCAGTTATGGTAGCTCTCTTAAACTTAGAATAGTTTTAGAAGCAGCTATGAAAAAGGCTGCATAAATTATGCACACAGGCTATGAGGAAAGGGCAGGAAGTCCATGGATTATAGCTGCATTAATACCTTTAGCCTTGAAATCTCTTAATGGCAAGACCAAGAATTTATGTCTACAGTTCTCGGTACATATGCACTATGATAACAATGCGTGTGATGCCAGGCTATTATGATACCTGTATGAATCAAACTATGATGTATTTACATTTTAGACATGAATTTCAAACACGGTGCAGTTTTCACAAGGATTGTCTGCAACTGCACATAGCTGGTACATGGTAGTTCATAAAAGTCCCATTAAACCAGTGCAGGTGTGTATATGCTACAAATACCTGGAAAAGTCCATGTGAGGAGGGAGTATGTAAATTCATTTTATCAGCAGCACTGCAAAGTACAGCATGTAAGTGAGTGATGCATTTATATTGTTACAGGTGTGGGCTAAACACACAACAAAACAGAAGGGACATATCAGATGACCTATCAGAAGTGATGTTGTACTTAGAAGAAGAAGGCTGAACGACGACATCTACACAGCATCACCTGTGTGGAAGAACTGAGAGGAAAGGTTGGGTTTGTGAAGAGAGGGCAGGCTAGTAGTGAAATTGTAAAATGAGGATGGGGACAAAAAGGATGAAAAAACAAGGAATATTGTCAGAAGAACAAATGCAAAGAAATGCAGTGTCAGTGGTGCAACAGGTAAAGCATTTGCCTTTGGTGCAGATGGCTGTGGGTTCTATTCCTACATCATGTAGATGAATTACTATATGGGAAGATGATGCATTTCTGAGTGCATCATCTCTCAGATGAGGCATTAAACTGAGGTTCCATAATTCAGTTGGGTGAAAAAGATCCCATGGCACCTAACAAAAAGAATAGGGGAACTTCCCTGAAGTCCTGCCCAAATTTATCCTAGTGGTAAAAATGCCACAGTGGATCTCCCTGAGAAGAGGCAACTAGTCTAGTGGAATTAACCCAATCAACATAAAAAAAATGGGTTTGGGTACCTAGGCAGTGAGACATGTTCCTGTAGTACATTTGTGGCTGAAGTTTAGGAACACATGGCTAAAGGGAAATTCAGCTGCAGAAAAATATGGCCATTGAAAGTTCCCTGTGGACAAAGAGAAGCACGCGCTGCCATGCTCACAGCTTTAATAACCAATTGTCAAAGTGAAAATGTAGTCTACCTGGCGAAGTGTACCTCATGTGCAGTTTTTTATGTGGGGAAAACTTGTAGGAAGTTTAGGGCAAGGATCTATGAGCATACATTAGATATTAGACACAAGAAAGATTCTAATGCCCTTAGTAGACATATAGTGGAGTTCCCTAGCCATGCCTTTAAATTTTTAATTTTACAGCAATTAAAAGCAAATGAACAAGGAAATGTGCCCAGGGAGGCCCTTGAAGTTTGTGAATTGAAGTGGCAATTAATGTTGGATGCCACTAGATACCCGGGTATTAATGAAGCAGTAAATATTAGCTGCTATTTGAAAATGAAAAATATATATGTTTTTTAACCTTATAGGTATGTTTTGAATAATAATTTTAGTATTTAAAATGTATTTTGTATACTCATATATTTTTTAAATGTCTTTAGTATTTTTTGTGACATATTGTTAGTGGACATTTTAACTTTGCATTTATAAATTATTGGTGTTACATAGGGTAAGGCCCTTTAAGTGGAATGCTATAAGAATGCTGGGATTAATTTTTTGGAATAGTTCTGAGGAAGTCCCTAGTGGGGGATGAAAGCACTTAACTCAATGTTTTTATTCAGTGTGTGCAATTGCTGCTTGGTATTTTCTGATTTGCTCATTGTGGAATTTTTCCATTTGGATTTTGGAATAAAGCTGTGTTTTTATCGCTCACTAGTGTCACATTGTGGATTATAAAGTTTGTATTTTCACGTTTTTTTGTTTTGGATGAAAAAGATCCCATGGCACCTAACAAAAAGAATAGGGGGACTTCCCTGAAGTCCTGCCCAAATTTATCCTAGTGGTAAAAATGCCATCATGGATCTCCCTGAAAAGAGGCAACTAGTATAGTGGAATTAACCCAATCAACAAAAAATAAATTAAAAAACTGGGTTCTGGCACCAAGGCAGTGAGACATGTTCCTGTAGTACATTTGTGGCTGAAGTTTAGGAACACATGGCTAAAGGGAAATTCAGCTGCAGAAAAATATGGCCATTGCAATTTCCCTGTGGACAAAGAGAAGCATGCACTGCCATGCTCACAGCTTTAATAACCAAGTGCATGGGGCAGACCTAGTAATGACTGCTATGCTCAGTGTACAGTACATGCTTATGTAAGTATGACATGTAACAGTGTGCTACAGCACAGATGAAATCTTGCATGCTACACTAGTCACATTTATGCTCCAGTATGTATTTTAGGTAATGTTCCCTAGACACATATACACCAATTATAAAGGCACTGCTCATTGTGCATTGCATTTTTACTGCCACTGACATGCACACTGGCCAGCCTGCTGCAGCTGATTATGATACCTACCATACTGCCTGCTGTCTCTTGTTGCCTTGGGGGCATAGACATTATTTTTCCCCCATGTACTTGGTTATTAAAGCTGTGGACATGGCACCACATTTTTCTCTTTGCCCACAGGGAATTCACAATCGCCATATTTCTCTGCAGCTGTCACTTCAGCCATGAGTCCCCAAATCCACCACAAGGAAATGTCATACTGCCTAGGCACCTGAACTCTCTCAAAACAGCTCAGAGGAAATTTGTGATAAGGATTTTTTTATATTAATATGATATGACAGCTATATAATGGCGGTGTCTGTGAGTGTCGATACTGCAAAGAAATTTTGATGAAAATCACTTTCAGCACTCACTGACTTTGCTTTTTTTCCCCATTGTTGTGTGACTAGGGATTTTGGTATATATTAGTTTGGGTTGTAAGGTGGTCCCTTCACATGCGGGTGCAGAGGAACTATCTTTGTTTCTGGTTCACTAAAGTGGTTTTCACTAATACAGTATTGTGGCATTGTTATTAGCCAAAATTGCATTCTATGGGTTTACATAAATCACACGTTTATCACACAGAGGGTGGTACCTTGATGGAAAATGTTAATTTTTGTGGTCCGAATCAATGAGGAAGAACAAGGTCTCTTCAGACAGATATAAAGCAAGTTTTAAGAGTGGTAGAAAAGTGAGTAGTTAGGGGACTAGGCAGACAAGGTTGAGGATTTGGTTCTTAGAGGTCATTAAAGTCATTGACTGCAATTCGTGAATCGCTTCATCAGTACTACAGAAGAATTAGAGTACCTCAAAGTCTGGAAAAAACAGTGGCTGAGGGGTCTTATTAGACCACCAGTGAGCAGGCAAGGTCCAGAATATGGCAGTAGTGTAACACATGGATAAACCAATAAACTGACCCAGTCACCTAGTCCCATGCTGTCAGTGAGTGATTCTTAAAGATGACATTTAGACAACTTCCATAAAGGGTGTGCTATGCCACTTAGTGGCTACAGTAGTGTATCAAATGTACTCCTTATGGATGAGGAATGGCTATCCATAAAGGATGTGGATCAGGGGAAGGGGAGACATATCATGAGCCATCATGCCAGAAAGTTTCATGCAGTCATACTGGATGTGGGAGTCAAGTCTGGTCTGTGTTTCACCACTGGGATAATAATGTTATAAAGCTTTAGCAATGGCATTCTGTTGGGGGGTCTGGAATAGTAACAGGATAGCTAGCTTTGACAGGAGACAATTACTCATAGAACAGTGAATACAGATATTGAGAAAGGCACATATTGCTAGGGTGCATGGCATTAATCTAAGGACTCCTATCATTATTAGGCTGTTTGCACCAGTCAAAAGGGGCTCTGTACACTGAAAGCATAAATGGTAGTCCATTGGTGGCTATGATTATTGCCAGGCTGACTGCAGGATTAGGTGAGAATTGTGACAGCTGCTGGGATATGCAGTTTTATTTCTAACTACTCCAGGCAGGATATGGCAGTTGAAAATGAGGGAATATGCCACACTATGATGGGTGGTGTAGGATTAGGGCTCTGTTTACTGCTAGACAAGGTATGGGTATTGATAGGTGATCAACGTCAGTGATTAATTATAAAATTATGCATAATGCAAATAATAATGTATGTAAACAAACACCATCCCATAAATTTAATAGATCATGCCCCCTAGATCTCTCTGGGTTTTGTTCCACCATACAAGAAAATAAGTTTGAGATGTTTTATAAAAAAGGAGAAACAAAAATGAAACATTTGCTTCTAATACAAATATGGAAAAATGGATTTTAGAAATATGCAGACTTTATTTTTTAAATAAAATTAATTAAATCTATTTTCATATGCTGTCGGTGAACATTATGTGCTGCTCATATCAATGTTGAGTAACCCTAAGTGTTAAGTCTGTCACCAGCAGCTCCTTTTTTCTTAAGTTGAAATACAATTGCCAATTATTTGTGACTTTGGCCCAGTGTCTCTGAACTGAGTCATTTTAGCCAGCACTCTTAATCTGGTACATACATCTGTTTCTTTGCATTACAAAACTGTATTTAAACATTTCATATACATTTTCATTGAATATAATACAGGATTCAAAAACATAATTTTAGTTTCAACTTGTTTAAGTTTATACAAAATGATCTAGCTTCCACCTTTACTTTCATATCTCATTCTCCATCAAACCCTGTACATGTCTGTCCTTTAGCCTCTCAGTCACCTTTCCTAGTCTCCCAGATACCTTCTGTACTTCTCTCTTTTCCTTTACTTCTAGGAGTATGCCTTAGTGTTTACCCCTCTCCATAACATGACTCAGCCTTTCACCCTTCTTCCACTTTCATTTTGTCACAACCGTTCCTGTTCAATAATGCCCTTATCCAAATATTTCTCCTTCCCTCAGCCATCCTAAAAGCTTACTCTGTATTAATATCTTGTAGCATTTCTCTCTTTAAATTTCAAAACTGTTTGCCATAGCTTCTGAATTTACATCTTCTTTCCTACATGTGCAACCATTCCCCCATCCTTTCTCCAAAGTTCCTGAGGCACAGGTAGCATCTATGCAATTTCTGTATTTGCTTACTATAACATTCTCCAATGGTTTAACTTCCCTGACATGTTCCAATACCTATGGCAACATATTACCTACTAACACTGTAAGTAGATTCTTATTCCAGGCCTAGAAAGACTTTTTTGGTCACCATGCTTGTTTCTTCACCTTCTTGTATAGCACCTTTCCCAACTTTGTCAGACAAAAACAGTCCTTGTCTAGATTCTATCCACCTAGCGTTCTCAGAATTTGTGGGCACTGCTACAAATCATGATGTTGTAACTAGAATCGTTCTCTGGGTTCTTTATATGCTTTCAGTTCTATCTCTCACTGCCTAACAGCTAAACTAAATGCACTAACTTACTTTTCAACTCTTGTTACTCATCTATCCCTTGCAGCTCCTCTCACACCTTCTGTAAACTACCTTGCTTCTTTCTACTGAGACATCATTCCTTCCCTACCACCCCATCACTACAGTTCTGAATCATTTTGCTATCAACATTCAGCACAATACTTACCTAATAGTCCCTCAAGCACAAAAGCCTCCACCTAGGATCACCACCGTTCAACAGTGCACATTCCACAGATATGCCATGGACACCTTTTGCTGCATCTCAAAACTTCTAAACTCTGTCATAATATGTCCATCACATACAGGACACTTGTTTGACTACAGTCAGCCTTCCTGCCAACTTCTCTATTACTTTCCTCTGCTTAACTTAAGCTTTTCATTTCCTCTGCCACCTCTTCATAATTTAATTTCACTTTATCCCTAATCATTCAACCCAGCTTTATCCCTAGATACGTGGGGAATCTCAAACCCCATGAAAAGTCCATCTCCATGTATATCTTATTCCTACAGTCAGTGACATTTCTCATTCATGTGCAGCTCCAATATTGCCCCAAAGAAGACTTCCTGCTCATCTGTCTGCACCACCTTCCTGTCCTCTTCTGTTATAAGCATGCAATTGTTCATGCAATCAATGGACTCTAAAACTTCTTCGCTAATCACCTCTTCATTATGGCAACACCTCCATCACTAAGATAAGCCCTAGCAGTTACAGAGTACATCCTTATCTTTGCCTTTTTCTTAACCCCAACAAATTTCAGCTACATCTTTTTAACATCTCCTTCAAAATTTTAATTTTTTCTGCTCATCTACCCAAAAGTCCCCTTCTGTGTTATCGTAACCTTACCTCACCACCATGTATTTCCCTGTATCTCTCATTCTATCCTTGCTATCTTACCCTCTGCAGTCTGTCATCCTGTACATACATTTTCTTGCAATTTGCTGTTTCCAGTCTAGCTTTACCTCTCCTCCGCAAACACATGGTCCAAAATACATTTCTTCACATTTTGCTGAATTTATAAATCTCACGCATTTAGCTTGTCTTTGGTTTGATGTAAATAGTAAGTTGATTTCTACCATCTTGATAGTTGTCTGATGCTGTTGCAGGAGCCACATATACCACCACTTGTGAGACAGCAAGTAGGGCAATAATAACATTTGGCTAAAACACACACACAGTAGCTGACATAGATTGCTGTAGTCATGTTTGCCTTTGTCCTTAAAGTTCTAATACCCTGGAGTTGATTATATTATGTTTGAAGATGAAGGTTGTGGGAGTCTTGCCCTCCAAAAGGCTACATCAAAAATGAATGGTTCAGCCTGCTTTTTTAAGAATTGACCTGTGAAAAACTGACACAGATCTGTCTTTTCTCCAGCCACATGAAGCATCACAACTTTCTTGTTTGTATTACAACTAATATTATCATGTCATTAGTCATATCATTTTTAAATCTTTGCATCTACTTTCTTTACTTAAGACTTAATGAAGTTTACACATTGTTCATATCATATTCTGTCAAAACTGGCCATTTCATAAGTATTTTTATTATGTGGTTAGAAAATATGTGGCTTTTTTTTATGTGACTAGCTTTTTCATGCATAACTTGTAGATGGTTGTGTTTCTTTTGTCTCATGCTACTGAATCAATTTTGCACTGTGTTGTAACTATGTATGCCCCTCAGTTCAAAGTACAATATAACCAAAATAAATTATGAAGCGTTATAGCATTGACGCTGGTAACCATAAAAAGATGACGTCTCCTTTGAGAGATGAAAGCGCTCAATAAACTACATTTTTATAAACATTAAACCTCCTTTTGCGTTATTTTTTATAGTTACCAAAGTACAGTGCAGCTTGATGCTCTCCTCTGACTCAAAGTGAGCCATCTCCATTCTAATGGTTCACTGAATACAGTCTACCTAGCATACATAAATAAATGCATTAAAACATTAGAAAGCCTGCTTTATATGACTTACATCTTTAATGATATTTTCACTTACTATAGTAAGTTTGCTTCATAGTCATCTTTCATTCAGATGACTGACTTTGCAATTAAAAAATAGTAAGAGAATAATATCAACAGGTAACTCTGACTGGGTATAAAAATAATGAAGTGGTGACATAAGACCACCCTTCAGTCAGGAAGTTACATTAGCTTAGTCTTCCCTCCCTGAAAGTGCTGTTATGTATGACCTCCATTAAGACACTGGCTGCTTGGACTGTAAAAAATTCCTCAAGACAACAGCAGAAAATTAGCCTATGGGGTACATCTGCAACACTAGTAAAACAACAGACAGAATCACAGTATAACATGAATCTATGACTGAAAACAAAGGGAAGCGCCAAACATGTTCAGAAGAATGTGTTTAATGAACTGACATTTATGTACTAACTGTCTATTTATATACTAACTGTCTGACATTTATTTACTAACTGTCTGATATTTATTTACTAACTGTCTGATATTTATTTACAGCTGCTTAAGGTAGTACTTAATACAGTCAAACTAACTGTCTGATATCTATTTACTAACTGTCTGATATTTATTTACAGCTGCTTAAGGTAGTACTTAATACAGTCAAACTAACTGTCTGATATTTATTTACTGTCAGATATTTATTTACAGCTGCTTAAAGTAGTACTTAATACAGTCAAACCGTCTGATATTTATGTACTAACTGTCTGATATTTATTTACTATGTCTGACATTTATTTACTAACTGTCTGATATTTATTTACTGTCTGCTATTTATTTACTAACTGTCTGATATTTATGCACTAACTGTCTGATATTTATTTATTAACTGTCTGATATTTATTTACAGCTGCTTAAGGTAGTACTTAATACAGTCAAACTAACTGTCTGATATTTATGTACTAACTGTCTGATATTTATTTACTAACTGTCTGACATTTATTTACTAACTGTCTGATATTTATTTACTAACTGTCTGATATTTATGTACTAACTGTCTGATATTTATTTACTAACTGTCTGATATTTATTTACAGCTGCTTAAGGTAGTACTTAATACAGTCAAACTAACTGTCTGATATCTATTTACTAACTGTCTGATATTTATTTCCAGCTGCTTAAGGTAGTACTTAATACAGTCTAACTGTCTGATATTTATTTACTAACTGCTATTTATTTACTAACTGTCTGATATTTATGTACTAACTGTCTGATATTTATTTACTAACTGTCTGATATTTATTTACAGCTGCTTAAGGTAGTACTTAATACAGTCAAACTAACTGTCTGATATTTATTTACTAACTGTCTAATATTTATTTACAACTGCTTAATGTAGTACTTAATACAGTCAAACTAACTGTGTATTTATTTACTGTCTGATATTTATTTACAGCTGCTTAAAGTAGTACTTAATACAGTCAAACTGTCTGATATTTATGTACTGTCTGATATTTATTTACAGCTGCTTAAGGTAGTACTTAATACAGTCAAACTAACTGTCTGATATTTATTTACTAACTGTCTGCTATTTATTTTCTAACTGTCTGATATTTATGTACTGTCTGATATTTATTTACAGCTGCTTAAGGTAGCACTTAATACAGTCAAACTAACTGTCTGATATTTATTTACTAACTGTCTAATATTTATTTACAACTGCTTAAGGTAGTACTTAATACAGTCAAACTAACTGTGTATTTATTTACTGTCTGATATTTATTTACAGCTGCTTAAGGTAGTACTTAATACAGTCAAACTAACTGATATTTATGTACTGTCTGATATTTATTTACTAACTGTCTCATATTTATGTACTAACTGTCTGACATTTATTTACTAACTGTCTGATATTTATTTACTAACTGTCTGATATTTATTTACTAACTGTCTAATATTTATTTACAGCTGCTTAAGGTAGTACTTAATACAGTCAAACTCACTGTCTGATATTTATTTACTAACTGTCTTATATTTATTTACTAACTGTCTGATATTTATTTACAGCTGTGTGCATTATCACTTGCAAAAGTCCAACTAGTATTTTGGTTCATTTGTGGTCTAATCTTTCAGGACTGGAATTGCATTTTCAAGTCTATGGGCATATCATTTACCATTCAGACCTAACAGAGAGCTGAACTAGTCAGGGTCATGGTATGCAGAGCTCATTCAAATATATAGCCAATATATAGTATGTCTAGCAGTCATAGAGATGTTTATTAATGAGTTAACAGTAGTATGTGGCAGGTGCTGGCAGCCAGTGCAGACCCAATGGCATAGGACCAATATGGATGGTCTGAGCAGAACTAGTCAAAATTCTGATCATGGATATGATCCAACTTGAGTTGAAGAAGGTCATCATCTAAAAGCTGAAGGTAAACTACTTTGCACCAGTCAAGAGCTGAAGAAACAAATACATGCATAACTGTAGCCATGGTTTTACGGTGCTTGATCCAGAAGATATTTCTTTGATGGTAATTAGATGACTTGATGACTCCTGAATCCTGCTCCATAAATGGTAAGAATTATTAAAGGCCATTCCTGGTATTCACACCTTTGCCAGAACCTTCAGCCTTCTGTCCCTATTAAAAGCAAGGGGAGAAAGTTATGGATGCATAAATGGATGAAATGTGGCATGTATGAACATCACTTTGCATGGTTTCACTTAAGACAGCTATTACTTGTGCATTCAGGAGTGATGTTCAAGCAGCTATCAAGGGCATTAAAATCAGGTAATGCTTCTGAGTGAAGGAGAGGCACAGATAAATATCATTATCATAGCAATGGTACTCAATACATCTACTTTGAATGACTCACACACATTGCTGCTACAAAGAATAAAATGATCCAGGACAGAACTCTGTTGCACTCCACATCTCTGCATGTAGATCTTGTATGAATTTGTTCAAGAAATGACCCACTGAGAGTGCCCTGTAGAAGAAAAAGTAAAGTACATGTGTATACTCTCAGTAAAATGCAGCCTCACATAGAGTTGATATCTATCTGCATTCTGGCCATCAACAAACTCTGCATTCTAACCTTAAGTACCCATGTTGGTGTAACTCATGAATTCCATGAATGAATCACCATTTATGGTGTATTACAGGCATTGGTCAAATGTACTCTGTAGTGACCATTCATCATACATACTCTGTGGTGCCTTGTTCTAGTGCTGTTGTTACTGTCCTTTTACATGCTGCTCTGAGTGATTCAATTTACTGCAAGAGATGATCTTCAAGTCCATACGATGAGTTAGTTCAGTTTTGGGTGATGAAATCAAAGAGACCCCCACAATTCGAAGGAGTCCAAAAAGTAATCCAGTCATGAAATGGGCCCCCCTCCTCCTCTCTAGTGACTATATTGAGATGAAATGTTAATGTAATGAATGTAGTCACAAATAATCGATAGAGAGCACTGCATGACTGAAGGCAATTTTCTCCATGATATGAGGTTTCTTGGTGAGTTCAAGTAATTCTTTGTTGACCAGTTATTAAAATAATCCAGGATAGGTCATCTTGGGTAATACAACATTTAGTTCCTGAGGAAATCAATGAGCTCATCTAGGAAGATCCCACGGTGGGCAATAAATTAGGAAAAATCTACAATTCATTCCTGCTCCAAGGACATACTCGAATCTACTGTATTCTCAATATATACTTGTGTTAGTGCAAATCTAGAATGAAAACAAATGAAGCTGCCTCTACCAATATTACCCCATCTAGGATTATGAATAACTGAAACATCTGATGGAAATACCGTTACAGAATGAGGTTCCAAGTTGTTATGCAATGGCATATCCATAAAAAACACCAAGTGCACCCCCAAAGCAAGTCTAAAATTTTATCAGACTAGTCTTCTAAAAACCTGCCTATAAATAAAGGAGTTTGAGAAAGGGCCACCGGAGAACAAATCCTTTGTTAATGGTTAAAGATGATCACTCAGCTGCATAGATACTTTAACAAGGCAAGAGACTCCTGTGAACCAGTGAAGCTTTACTCTAGCTTGGTGATTTATTATCATAGATTGGCGTGTTTATACAGATCAAGGTGTGCAAAAAAACAGATCCTATTTACCCCAACCTATGATCTTTTGTGATCAAAAATGAGTACAGTATAAAGAACCAAAAGGTAGCACTGAAGATTAGTCAAAGAGAAAGAGAACATAAAAAACATCCCTAAAAAGGAGTCTCATAATATTGTAAGACCTTGGGAATGAAAGGTCTATTAACAGACAACTCAAACTCTTTCTGCAAAAAGAAAACAAAAAGAAATCAGACAAAAAGATGAAGCAGGTGTGCACTCAACTAATTAGACTGGAATGCAAACATATAATTAAAAATGCATAATACTAAACTAAAAATAGTGAGCAAAGAAAATGACTGACAGATTAGCTTGCTATTATTCATTAATTAAGCTAAAATCAAGCATCGGTTCAGCAAGAAAATAGCTTCAAAAACAATGGCTGACCTAACAATGTACTGGTAAATGATTTCAGAGCAAACCTGGTCATATAACCAAAGTGATACAAAATATTCTGTAATACAGTTTAAAATGTTTTGGCACAGCCATGTGACATACCTTTAACACCTCAGAATGTGGTGTCTACAATGCCTATGACTCACAGACCTCTTCCAGGATGTGTTGGGGTGTAAAATGTTTGCATCCTTTCAATATCTGACAAATAAATGGAGTCTAAACAGCATACAGATAGAGTGTAAACAACGTGACAGGTGCTTAATGCTTTAATATGCATTCATGAGGGCAATATCTGAGGTTTATGTTCTGGAACATTTATTTTCTATTCCCCTAACCCTGCAAAAAATAATGGGATAAGGAGGAATAGAAGTTTCAAAGCCAGCCTAAAAAATTTTACCTTTTTCCTAGCTGTGTAATGAGATAGTAGTCATGAGGTTAATGAGAAACTCTTTAATTTTATAACACAAGTGTGGGCTTCCTATTGACTATGCTGTCGGTTAGATTGCCACTAAATTACAGTGTACCCCATATATTTACAAGAAATCCATTCTGTCCTTCCATAAGGGGTAAAGGTTGCTGCAGAATGTAACACCCAAGATAACTTCTGCCCTTCAATATTTACATGGGATGTAGGCAATCAAATGTATTGGAAGAATATGTTTTGGAGCTCTTTGTCAGTTAACAAATTGGGATATACTTTTCTGAAAACTAACCTATTTAGCATAAACTATTTTTGTAAACCAGGTCACCATCATCATCATCCTCATCAGGAGTTTCCTCACCCATGTACTTCATCATCATCATCTTCATCAGGAGTTTCCTCGTCCATGTACTCCATCATCATCATCCTCATCAGGAGTTTCCTCATCCATGTACTTCATCATCATCATCATCATCAGGAGTTTCCTCATCCATGTACTGCATCTTTTAGTGTGCGGACATAAACTCTAAATCCCACAGCTGTCATCACTGACAAGGACCTGTATCACTACAAAGTAGAAGTTGCTGAACTATTAACTTGCAAATATTGCAACAAACTGCTTATGCGGTCATTTACCACAAAACAAGGCAACAAACCTTGAAGTAAGATTGACAGATTAGTGACCTCAAATTAGTTTTATGGACTTATTTTATGAAACGTATCCACTCAATGTAATTTTTTCATGTGCACCTGTTATACTCAAATCTTGTCTATGTACTGTACTATATGCTGAATGTATCAATTATATTGCAGTAAGATTTCCTAGCAACCCAGTTTGTTCTCTTTTCAAAACAAATACCACAAAGTCCTATGAGTTATAAGAAGCAGTTACAATTGGTTTCCAAAAAAATTATTAATTAGTATAGCATTATTTTAAGTTTGTATTGTTACCATACAGTATGTTTCAGTTTGTTCTTACCATTGATTTCACATCTGTTTTTGACCAATGTTAATAAAAGTTTGATGTTAAAAAAAGGTATTGCAAGGTACTTTGATTGCATGCAACTCATCCTTACTAGTGACCCCAAGTCACATATCTGTAGCTAAGCTGAGACTCCCAGGTCAGCAAATTAGACAGACAGTACATTATCTCCCGATTTTAAGATCCACCTCTTCAGAGTATAATCTGTAATTTAGGTAGACAGAATAAGCTATTTGGACCTTCTCTTAACAGCACATTGCCTTCTAATTGCTTCACTTTTAAAACTGCCTGGGTAGGGTAGCCAGCTATGGAGCACTGTGGACTGACTTGGTTAAAACAACACGACATTTTCTTTAGACACACTTGCTGTTTTTATAATCTGCTCCTCTGTATCCCCTTTTTTAGATGATAAACTGACTCGCTGCCTATGCCTGTCAAGAGTGGAATCTTTAATGCATACATTTATTGTCACTTTATGTCTCAAGTGAAGTATTTAGGTCTTTATAACATTATTTGCACAGCAAATGTAATGCATTTTCTCCTCATAACTTTATGCATCAAAATAATAACTGAATACATTAAACAGTTGTTTTAATTATATTTTAAAATGAATGCAGCACTGAATACAACAAAAAATATGACATTCTAACCCTCTATCAGCATGGTTTCTGGTCATTTACCAGCACAATAACTTCTATAATTCACACTTACAGATGACATCATACAAAGCATAAATATAAGTGAACTCACAGGTGTGGTTTTCATTGACAGGACTAAGGCCATTGGCACTGTAGACCATAGTTTTTTACATAACTCCCTACTCACAGCAGGCATTAGCTCCAGCTCCCTTTCTCATTCAAAAGCTTCCTTAGCAACAAGCATTTTACAGTACAAATTGGCAAACAGCATCTGTTACTGCCTCAGTCACTAAAATGGTATTACAATTTCTATTTTCTCACTTCCAATTTTCTCCTTTTTCATAAAGGATTTTCTTTAAGTAAACCTTTCCTAACATCCTACTATTCCTTATACAGATCACAGGGTTATCTATACAAGTGATTCCTCCTATACTTCCATTCAAAGGCCACTTGAATGAGATCTAAGCTCTAACTGTCTTAGGACTGATAATCTCATTTTTAATAATAAATAAATAATTAATTAAACATAAAATAAAGTCATGATCTTTGGTGCAAGGCCTAAACTCTTAATTATTCCACAAAACTGGTCCATAATGGATAACTAACAAAAGCACATTGAAACTAAACCATAAATAATTAGGTATATGGTCAGACCATGCTCTAAACTTCCACTACCATAGCAATACTATCAAATCATTACCTCATTCATATTCTGGAAAAAAATAATTTCCTCTCCCTTGGTGTCAGAAATGAAATCGGGAAAGGAGTATTGCTTGCTCAGCTCAAGTTACAGCCTTCCTACATTCCCTTTTCCCCACTGTAGTGCGATCTCGGAGTGAGAATATTAAAGTAGGGGGGTATGGGGGGGTGCAGGGGGGTGAAGCCCCCCCCTTCAGAAATGTAGATTTTTCTTTTTTTTTTGAACTACACATACACGGAAGCGCTTTTTGATGTTAAGCGCTTTCGTGTATGTGTGTTCGATGTTTTGTGATTCAGACATAGTCGAGCATGTTTCCTAGACCCATGTATATATATATATATATATATATATATATATATATATATGTGTGTATATATATATATATATATATATATATATATATATATATGTATAAATATATATATATATATATATATATATATATATATATATATATATATATATATATATATATATATGTATATAAAAAATGTTACCACCACTTTTCCTTACTCAAGATGTCAATATTGCTGTATCTTGCTAACTTGTTTTGTCAAGTTACCTACTGTATTTTCTGGTGATACTGCTTAATGTATTTTTCAGTGCCATGGAGGGGATTCAATAAAGCCTACATGGTCATTTTTTTACCATGTGCTCATCACTGCATGATGTGCTCACAGCCACAAATACATTTAGATTCAATAAACTCCATGTAGCAGCGCACAATCACAAGCAAACACGGAAACTTCCATGTCATGGTAATTACAGCAAAAGTACTTGAAATATATGCTAACGAAGCACATCAACACGGTGGATTGATTCAACAAGCTTTAAAGCAACCATATAGATTCTGTGCTCGTGTTGCCCATGTATTTGAAAATTTTCTGAATACAGCCACAGAAAGGAGTCTACATGGAAACAAGAGCAAGTAAAAGTCCCTAGATTTGTACAGAACTGACCATAACATGTAACACTACACACATTATGACATTATTAGTCATGGTGGATGCTAGAAACTTATTTTAACAATAGCAACAATTCTTTTAAGTGCCATGACATAAATGCAGCTTTGCTCTCCCGCCCCCAAATTAAGAATATACTCGTAACTAATGTAGACAGGTAAAAGTGTCAGGTTACACTAAGGTTTACATGTAGGTCTGTGAAGGGTGAAAGTGCATGTAAGCAAGGCACAGCTCATAAGTTCTGTCCCATCCTTTGAATGTTGTCTTAAAATTGTTGTCTCTGTCAGCTTTAAGTAATTTTGTTTATTTTTTTGTCATTGTTTGCATGATGCTGTTCTTAGCACACCCATGGGAAATGGAAGAATGAATGGCAGGTTTTACTGTGCTTGTCATGTAAGTATTCCTATGGCAGCATATGTATGGGATGCGTAGGGCTACAATATAGATGATGCAACCTTTCCTTCACTTTTTATGCTCCACGTTTGCATGATATCACGAAATGGAGGAAAGTAATATTAATTTTGCCTGTGCTTACCTTATTTGCATGAAGGTGCAAAGAGGTGTGCATAGCATGAAATGTGGCATTGCAGACACAGGAAAAAAAACAAGCCACCTAGGAAGCAGAAACCCAGAAACAGAAACTAGATACTTTCAACTAATGCTCTTCTCAATTGTGAAAACCCAGCCTGGAGTACAGATGGTACAGGGTTCTATTATAGATACTACTAACTGTCAGACATTAGCTTGCATTTGCACGCTGTTTACCTATGCACAAAAAGGCATATCTCGCATGCGTGCACACTTAGTTAACCATCGTGCAAATCTGGTACTCACTACACTATGGAACAGTATATATGATGCTTTATTATTGGTGTTTATTGTACATTCCCTTAGTTGTTATCTTTCGGCTTTTCCCGGTTTAGGGGTCGCCTTAGCGGAACTCCAGTCCACTAATGATTGGCAGTAGATTTTCACGAATGCTGAGGTACATTCCCTTAGTATGGCATAAAATTACATGTGGAAAGATTGCAAATTAAGGGCCCAGTGTAACTATATGTCATATATTTACAATACAAATGTGTATTGCCCTACCTCCAAGAAACATTACAACCCTGTGGTCTCAGTTCTTTTTCCACACATATATCAACCACACAACAAAGTGTATAAAACTATATAATACTGTGTGCTCCCTCATGGACAGGGCCAGTTGGTGGTGCTCACAACCTTGCTCTGCTAAACCCAAACATCCAACTATGCTTAATAAGGGTACTTGTGTTGTTACCCAGCTAGGCTTTTAAACAGCCTAGTGCTACTAGGCTAGTAGTCTCATATGATACTATGAAGTTATGTGCCTATACAGGCCTCCCAAGTTGTTGTTCCTCACATGGCCTGCTGATGTCATATTCTATAAGTTCACCTGCACTTCTGTATAAGTTAGGCTTGTGTCATAGCACTTGTGCTAAATACTGTATTCTATAGCCTGTGCACTTAGATAGGTAAGGGTTCTGTTCTCACTTTAGTCTTCTGTGTGTGTGTGTGTGTGTGTGTGTGTGTGTGTGTGTGTGTGTGTGTGTGTGTGTGTGTGTGTGTGTGTGTGTGAGCTGTTACTTGATATTATAGAGAACATTTTACACCAGCAGGTGGAATACTGTTATCTTGCCCTCAACAGACACTGCTGATGTCATCAGCTATATGATAGTTTTGGATATGCAGTAATCCCACCAGGGCATGGTCAGACAGTAGACTGGAGGCCAGGCAGATGTGACCTCATCATATACCAGACAGATTACAGTAACATGGCTTTTAATCTATCCATCATGGCATGGTTTGTAGTGTCTGCATTATGTTGATGAGATAGGCCTGTGGTCTCTCCAGACACTCTTTCTAGATGTAAGCTGACCCAGCCAGTGGAATTAAGGCAGCCTGTAGTGCTGTTGTGATTAACTCCTCCCAAACAGTACTCACACACACCTGAAATCCATTACTAATTTACAGCATACAAAAAAGTCCACTCTTCAAATTTTCCCTTAAAACTACCTTCCTCGAACTATACTACTGATCTAATCAGCGTATCCTATAACTAAAAAGATCATCTCTACTTGACTCCAAGTAGACTATTCTTTATCTGTTAAATCTAGCACTTGCTCCTACAGTACTTATTACCTTGATACGGCACTCTTATAGATAGCACCCCAAAAAGGCAACCCCCCATTTCTCGGTCACCCACGTCCCCCGGAATTTCTTTTAAAGTTTTTTTGTCTAGTCCTTCTAGCATGTCGAGGGATCAGTTGCGAGTGTCCTCTCCTGCTCAGCTGGTGAACCTGGGAATATTGAGGCAATGTTACAATTGCCTCATGTACACAGACAACCCTCTCCTCCTCCCACAAAACACAAATACATGCGAGAGATGCAACTATACGACCAAACTGGAGGCTGAGCTCTCTCAACATAGGACTGGCAAGACCAGTCAGGAGGAAAAGGTTACCACACACACTATAGACCCAGTCTCACATAGTACCATCTCAACCTCAAATCATACACATAAACACACAAAGACATACTCGGAGGCTCTGATCAAAAATCTACCAAAACAGCAGAGGCCACCAAAGCAGACACCCAAACAACCACCACCTCAGAACACAACACCTGCAACACATAGACCTCACAGTCAGAGTGTCAAACAGTCACAGCCCTTAAGGCCAAACACAATGCTAGACACACTAGTCATTGGTGACTCCATAGTCAGACACACTGACGTCCCGCTCACCAGACTGAGTAAGGAGAAGGTCACAGTAAGCTGCCTGTCGGGCGCTAGAATCCGCCACATAACGCATGCACTCAGGTCTCTCAACAGCAGGTACAAATACGACTCAGTCATTGTCCACGCTGGTGTAAATGACCTGAGACGTACCTCCTTGGACTACATGAAAAGAGACATTGAGGATCTTTCTGATTATGTAGCCCAGGCAGGTATGACCCTGACCCTGAGCAGTATCCTACCTTCACCAAGAATGATGCCAAAATACAGAGATAAGATGATCAGCTTTAACAATTGGCTTAAACTCTGGTGTCATTCAAAGGGGATCCAATGTCTGTCTGCCTGGGATGACATGCTGGACAAGCCACGCTGCTTTGCAAGGGACGGCTTGCACCTGTCACCCCTGGGATTCCGGATATTGGCAAAGGCTCTTGCCACCCCCATAGTGCCTTTTTTAGGCAAGGCTCAAATTCTAAACCTACCACCCTAGAACACAAAAAGGAAAAACTAAGGGTAATGCTGCTCAATGCCAGAAGTCTAAATCTCAAAATGCACGCACTCGAGGCCCTTCTCAGTATGGAGAACATCGATGTCTGTGCTGTGACAGAAACCTGGTTCAAGGCTCCTGAGAGCACCCCAGCATTATCAGGTTTTACCTCATATCATGCGTTCCGGCCCCAAAATCCGGAAAATACCAAGAAAGGAGGGGGGGTATCCATATTCATCAAGGACACCCACACCTCCAGACTGGTGGCAACGCACGATGCATCGGAAACCATCCAGGTGCAATTAACCATAGGCAAGACTGCTCTGCAAATTGTAGCATGTTACAGGCCACACTCACAAACTCAGGAACCTCACATGGCCTTCCTGAAAACACTAGAGGGGATAAATGTATCACCAAACACCATCATGCTAGGTGACTTCAATTACCCTAATATAGACTGGGTACACTACTCAAGCCCAAACACCCTAGCCCAAAAGTTCCTGGAATTCATAAACTCAAATGCCATGGAACAACTAGTCACCATCCCCACAAGAGGAGAAAACATACTTGATCTCATCATCACGAACATGGGAGCACAATGTTCAACACCGGAAGTATACCCCTCACTGGTGAGATCTGACCACAAACTAATCTCGCTGGAGGTCCTCATCTCACCCCCACCTGAAATAAAAAAGACCACAGTAAAGAACTTCTCGAAAGCCGACTTCACACTTCTAAAGACTAGTGTGGTCTCCTTTAAGGCCCCCGAACCGGCGGAAAACAGTACTCAAGCCGCTGAATCACTTACAAATGCCTTCTACCAGCACCTGCAGGACTGCATGGATAAGGCAATCCCAAGCAAAACAAAGACTCTTTGTACCAAAGGCAAGCGTCCAGTCTGGTGGACCCCAGCCATAAACAAACTCTACAACAAAAGGAGGAAGCTACTACAAGATAGAGCAAAATCCTTAAAAGGTAAGACACCCTTGATCACTATAAGTAAAAAACTAAGAGCTCTCATAAAATCATCCAAAGCAAATTTTGAGAGAAAAATAGCTAAAGACTCAAAAGACAATCATAAGGCCTTCTTTAGCTATGTTAGAAACCTGGGAGGAAACTCCCAGATATGTTCAGAACTAGTTCAAAATAATGTGAAGATTACTGATCCTACAGACATTGCCAGCATACTGGCTGACAGGTTCAGTGCAAACTTCTCCCCCCCCCCAAAAGGAGAGATATCTATACCAAGCGATTGCAGCCCCCAAAACATCTCCAACGCCCAAGTGAGAACTGCTCTCTCCAAAGCAAAAAACACAGCATCCATGGGACCTGATGGTGTCCCCGGCTGTGTGCTCCACGAACTCAACGAGGAATTAAACCCACAGCTAGGACAGCTGTTTAATCATAGTCTTACCTCTGGATACGCACTCCAGGAGTGGCGCACTGCAACTGTGGTCCCACTTCACAAAGGCGGTGCCTCCACCGACCCTGGAAATTACCGGCCCATTAGCTTGACAAGCCTTATCTGCAAAGCCATGGAGAGGATCATAATGGACCTCATAAATAAAGACATAGGGAATTTGCAGACTTTGGATCCATCCCAGTTTGGCTTTGTCAAAGGCAGATCATGCCTCCTAAACTTGGTTGACTTTTTTGAAACAGTCACCAAAGCCATTGATGAGGGAAAGGCAGTCCATACAGCCTACCTCGATCTGGCGAAGGCCTTCGATACAATACCCCACTCGGGTATCATTGAAAACTCATCAGCTTAAATGTTAACCCATACATCACAAGATGGGTCGCAAACTGGCTGAGTGACAGAACACACAGGGTCAGAGTTGCTGGCGCCATGTCAGACTCAAAGCCTGTCACAAGTGGTGTACCACAGGGCTCAGTCCTGGGCCCACTCTTGTTTGGCATCTACTTTTCCAAAGTACAAGCAAACACAGGAGGGTTATGGCTGACAAAGTTTGCAGATGACTGCAAACTGGGCCATAGTAGAAAACACATCTGACACAGATATCCTTCAGAAGGGTCTCACAGAAACGGATAACTGGTGCCAGAGCCATGGCCTAAAGTTAAATGCCAAAAAATGCATAGTCATACCCTTCGGGAAAAACAAGGTTACCCCTAGCTACCAAATAGGTGGCAATCCACTGAGCACAGAAGAAGTTATCAGGGACCTGGGGACCCAAGTTGATAGTAGTCTGTCATTCGACACCCATGTAGCCAAAGTAGTTAGGAAGACCTTCTACATTGCCCACCTTATCATGAAGGGATTCTCATCTAGATCAAGGGAGGTCATAGTCTCCCTATACTCATCACTCATCAGACCAATGATTGAGTACAATGCCCCATTCGGAATGTATCTGACCCGATACTTGCAGCAGCTTGAGAGGCCACAAAAGTTCCTCACCAAAAGGATAAAGGGTCTCAAACATCTGTCCTATGCTGCCCGACTGAAAGAACTCCAACTCTATTCAGTCGCCATCACTGCTCAGAGGTGACCTTTGCCTAACATACAAGGCCATGTCAAACCCAGATTTGATGAATATGCTTCACCTCAAAAAATCTAGATCCATCAGAGCCACAAGGGCGGGAGACTTAAACCTTGACACGGCTATTAATAGGACGTGCTGGAGGGATAAATTCATCACCCAAAGACTCCCTATACTGTGGAACAAAATCCCGGTATATGTGAGGCAGAGCACCTTGCTGGCCTTGTTCAAGAGAAATCTTGACCAATGGATGGGAGATTGCAGATATACCCCAGGGATTACCTCAGTGTCACTGCTCGACAGAGGCACAGCAAAATAATGGGTATAGTTCCCCATACTAAAGGGGTGGCGTAAGCCACAAAACTATGGGCTAGGCTTGTAAATGCCCTCGGGCAGATAGCCTAGTATGAACCTATGAACCTATGAACCTATGTAGCTAGGCAAGATTATGTTAGTTTTGCATGTTTGGTACATTGAGAACAAGCATATTCTTCAGTATATCTCTCCAGAAGAGCACTGATTCTCACAAGGTATGGTTCAATTTTGTCACTTACATACTGTATATGCTGGAATGTATTTAACAATAATGTGAAGCACAGGCTTTTACACTGTTATCTGCATGCATTACTTAGAAGTGTACTGATGTCAGGGCCATGTTTGTCCAGCCATATGAGAAGTAGACATGACTGGCAAGACATTAAACTAGATGGAAATGACTGCTGTGTAAGAAATATGTAGAAATGCTTCGGGGACAGGTCCTTTGACAGCACTTGCAGGACTTCCAAGATATTTTGCTAGCTAAAAGAGTCAGTTGCCTTTTCTTTTGTGGGGGTGGGGGCTAAGATCGGTTACTGTTATGGCACTAAAAGATATCTTGTAATTGTTACTCTCCTTGTTTTGCATCCTGCCTGTTGTTAGTATTTCACATCTGTAATCTACCAGTGGGTAATACTGACTGTTTATAGTTATGTGATACTTATGTGTATTACACTGCTGTTTTCTTTTAGGCCATGTGCAATCATGGCATTGAGACATGTCAATATACGTCTAATACCCTTTACAGATGCTGAAAACAATGTAATAATTGAGGCTTTTTGGCAACATGGTGCCTTCCATCTGGAAAGGGGAAGGCAAGATATGAGCTGTAGGCTCATGCTATGGCAACTAATTGTTGCTGATGTGAATGGCATGGGCAGCCACAGTCAAACATATGAAAAGGTGCTCCACAGGGCCACTGATATGAATAATGCTGCAAGAAAGTGAGCAGCTGCAATAGGCCATGAGCTCTTGGTTACAGGTGAAGGCCCTCCTAGGAAACCAGCACTGACCCCCAATGAGCTGTTGTTAGCAGATGTACGGAACACAGTTAGATTCCAGGACACTGCCATACCACACGTGCTGGATGTGGGAATCAGCATTTCATCCTAGGAGAATCTTCCAGGTAGGCCTTATTATCTAAACAGTTGAATACTGATGTATACTTAAAGCGTTTAGAGGAATAAGTGAAATCTGTGTCTCATAACTGGTGTGAGATTGAAGATCGCTACAGGTATAAGCTTAGCTTGGAGTTGTCAGACACATTCTTGTTTAAACAATTGTTTACTGCAGCTATAAAGGGGCAAATGTATTATCCTCTGTGTTACTGCTGATTTTGATGTTGTTGCCCATACCTCTTGTTTAAATTCTTTCAAGACCATCTGGCCTCCAACAATGCTTGACTTCTGTAGTTGGTAAGGCAATTCGTTTGATGTCAGTTCTGCTGATCAATTTAAACAGATATTGTAGTGTATGATATTGATCTCAATTATGAGGTATGTATTGCAGGACTGTCTGTAATAGTGGCAGCAGAGTTACTTTATTAACATATATTGCACTATAGTAGTGCCAGTTTTAATGTGTTCCTGTGTTTCTTGTTTTTTAACACAGATGAGTCAGACAGTGGAATTGTGGGCCTGTGCCACCTGATGTCAGTGTCTCATTATATTTTGATGATGATGGTGACCAATCTGAGGCATGCTCAGGGGGTGCAGAGGATTACTCTGACACAGAGGTTGACATACTTCCATCCCCTGCATTCACATTGCACACAGCCAGTAGGCCTATGTCTACCCAGTCCACTGAGCCCGCAGATATTTGATAGGTGGAGGGCAAGGACATTGATCAGGGAAGTCTGGGTACCGTGGCTTCAGTGCCTGTTGAGTCTGGCTGTAGCCAAACTGTGGGTGAGGTGCCATTCCGGTGGATTGATGGGGGTGCTCGGAGGAGGCCTGCTGTCCCTCCTCCACCTGGTGCAGGTGTCACTTCCTGTGCCACTCTACATATGTTTAAGGGCATCTTGGAGGTGCAGGCAATTTCCCATAGGCACTACAGACAAATGCTTAGGGTTGTGGATGCATCTCAGTCTGACATGTGTGACTGCCTCCACTGTGTTGCCAATTCACTGGAGCAGATGAATGACACATTGGAACAATGGGTGTCTGTGATGGACCAAGGGGTGTCTGTCATGGAATGAGCAGTGTCTATGATAGAACATCTGCTGGGAGGAGAACATTGTCCTAGTGATTGTAGGTCTGCCACAACATCTGCTGATAGCCAATGTGGCCATGGCTGATTATGCTCCTGTAGTGGCGGTACTTCCACTGTTCCGTCAGTAAATGTGCTGTCCAAACCGAGACATGGCAGACCATGGGGTCATGGTCCTGGGTGTTCCCATGAAGTGAGGTTGTCTAGCATACAGTAGTCACATTCAGTTAGCATTGCATCTGAACTTTGTCCTAGACATCAGTGTGCCAGTGCAACTCCTGGCAGAGCCAGTTCTCATGGTTGGGGACGAGAACTAAGAACTGCCACCTCTACCATACACAGTTCCCACCTGTCCAACACATCACAATGTACAGCTAGCACCCAGCTTGGCTGTGTTCATGCACAGACTCACACACCAATTTCACTTGGAGGCCCCCTACAGACTCACACACAACAGTTACTTATTTTGTCTCACTGCCCATTTTTTTTTGTCCAACTGTCTGCCTTCTTATCCTTCATACTCACACACACTCACTGATCTGTTGTGTCTGCCTAGGCCTCCTGCCCCCCCCACACAATACCCTGTGCAAGTGATGATAACTGTGCCATATCCCTGTGTTCTACCTTTCTGATTCAGGGATACAAATTCAGTGGCTGACACACAGCGTGCATAGCTAACCTGTTGCTTACTATATCTGTATTAGTGTTATAGAAATGTTCATTGTAGTTGCGACTTATATTGCCTTTGGAAATTTAGAGAGTTGATAGCATCCACATATCACAACTCTGTAGTGAATTCTGTTGTAAGGGTTGTGAAATCAGAAACTGCAATGTATATCATTGCAAAGCCAAAGAACAAAAATGGAAGCAGAATAAAGGTCGGTATAACAAAATAGACTTGCAAAAATCTGAAAAAAAAAGAAATACCGAACCAGCAAGGTTAAAATCCAGGAACTTTAATAAATAAATCCAGACACAAGGAAAATGGTAAGTGCTTTCGCGATGAACACACCACTTCATCAGACAACACTAACTCAAACATCCAACTTTTAAATACAAAAATGTAACCAGTAGAAAAGCACTTAATATGATGTCATCATGTGTTAAAGACATATGTTACAAAAAAAAAAAAAAAAAAAAAAAAAAAATATATATATATATATATATATATATATATATATATATATGTATATGCATCAGTAAAGTAATTGTAGAACGCATATATAAAAAACATATATAAACACTCCATAAATAGGTAGGGTTATTAATGCCTAAGTTTACATCCTTTTAAAAATGGTTTTAATGAGGAAACATGGTATGTTCATCACAAAAGCGCTTACCATTTTCCTTGTGTCTGGATTTATTTATTAAAGTTCCTGGATTTTAGCCTTGTTGGTTTGATATTTCTTTTTTTCATATTTTTGCAAATGTATATCATTACTTTGTAACTTCTGTCTGTAATGACCACCACACAACACCCTGTGTGAGTGATGATACCTGAGCCATATCCCTGTTTTCTATATTTTGGATCCAGGGAGACAAAGGCTTTCTATCTCATGCTCAGGGTGCATAACTAACTTACTGCTTTGTACAGCTGCACTTGTGGTGTTTAACTGGTCATTGTACATTTAACTTATATTGGCCTTGGACAGTTCCATAGTTGATAGTATCAAATGTCACAATGTTATAGTGGATGTTGTTGTGAGGATTGTGAAATAAGATACTGCAATGTTTATAATTACTTTCTGACATGTCTTTTACAGGATTTTTAAGTCCAAATATATCAGGTCATGCCATGATATTCCGATCTTAGGATTGTATTACAGTATGGCAATTTTGTTTCCCTTTCCTTAGTGGTCTTCATTTAAAGCTCTTATTTGTTGCCACTATTTGAGATGTGGTGGTGCAGCGGTAGCGTTGTTGCCTCACAGCAAGAGGTTCTCCCATTCGATTCTCGGCTGGAGCACCTTCTGTGTGGAGTCTGCATGTCCTCTCCGTGGTTGAATGGCATTCAAAAGACATGAGTAGAATGGACGTGCCTTCGTTGAAGGTTGGGCGTCGAGCTGGCACCCGTAAAAAATCTACTGCCAATCATTAGCAGACTGGAGTTCCACTGTGGCGACCCCTAACCGGGAAAAGCTGAAAGAAGAACATTTGTTGCCACTGTTTGCATTCGTGTCAGAGGGGGAACCACCAGATGCTGTGAGTTTAGATATGCTCAGTATGCCCTTTGCATTGGCTAAGAGACAATGCATAGCACACTCACTCCCCAACTAAGGGCTTAAAACATTCCTCCCACTCACATACATATAGTAATATTGATGGCAGGCAACTCACACAACCTTTACCTCCCCATGTACTGTCTGTGTACTACTTGCATCAGACAGACCCCTGAACTAGCACTGTGGCAACTGCTGCATTTATGAGGTAAGTCCTAAACCTGGAATGTATGGTTTAATACTATCACGGTATAACCTTGTATTTCATCACTTTGTACAATAAGCAAGTAAAAGGTGGGAGATTTGTACAGAAATTCCCTTAACATGTGACATCACAGACATTTGACTTACATGTGTTTTCTAGCAATTAGCAGGCCTCAGGGATCAAAGATTCATATACCCATACCTCTCAAGAATACTGATGATGACTGCATGCCATCAGTTTAGCACCATACATTTTTAATGGGAAGTCATTACTGAGAGAAGTTAGAAAGTAATGAGACACCTTGCAGTTTCTGACTTCACAACCCTCATAAAATCAAACAGGCAGGATGCAAAACAAGGAGAGTAACAAGAACACCATATCCTTGTTTGTGCCATAACAGTAGCTCAGCTCGCCCCCCCCTCAAAAGAACAGTGTACCCTTGCATGTGCCCTAACAGGAACTCACCTTTGCTCCCCCGCCCAAAAGAGTCATCTCATCTTGTTAGCGCCATCAAGCCTGCACTTCATTTGATGGCAACTGCATAGCATAGTATTTCCAGTTAATATCCTCACACATTTTAAGGTAAATTATATAGATTGGCTTACACACTGCATTTCTATAAGTACTGGTCAGATAACTGATGAATGACAAAGAAACACAGAAAGGTAAGACAGAGCTGTATATTTGCAAGCTATAATCATAACAGGTTGTGTTCACTAAGTGTACTACATCCAAATATATTAAATATGATAAATGTAAAAATAACAGTTTATTCCTTGATATCAGTGTACATTCAGAATTACTTTATTTCTTTGCTGCAAAAATGATTGTGTGGCAAAGATGGATAAGGCACCCATCCTGTTTTCTAAAAGTGCTTTTGAGTGAGAGTTGAAATCCAGACTTATGTAGACATTTCTTATATGTACTGACATTTTCTACTGTGTATGTCATATATTAATTTTCCTCATTTCAACTTTTTTATAGATTTTTCTTGGAGGGGGGGCACTGTTTGTGCGATGCGATGCTTAGCACAAATGGGTTTGGCTATGCTCGTCTTGTTTACACATAGAGCAGCAGTTCCCAAACTGGACAAATGGACCACCCAGGTAGCAGACAGGACCCATACAGCCACAAACATAAACTGGATGCATTCAATTAATACTATTGGCCATCGAGCAAACATGTTGCCTGCCAGTGCGCACCCTCAAGTAACATGTTTGTACAATGGTAAGAGATGTACAACATTCTCAAATGTGGCAAAACCAAAAAGCACGTACTCTCAATAAGCATGACACCTGCAATTGGCAAGAAATTATCATTCTACATTGGTCTTGATCTGTGGTAGGCATGGCAGGTGTTTGTGGTGAGTTTTTGAGATTCGTTGCTCAAAGTTGGGGTGTTCAGAAGTCCAGAGCGTCTGTTGGAATCCTAGTGAATAAACATGGGCCTAGGCTATTGTAGAGGGGCTATTGTAGCTTGGATTACAAGTCAGAGGCATGGAATAGTCTTGCCCAGGCTTTGACCAGTGCTACTGGTATTCCACACACTGGTGAGTAATGTAGAAATCACTACAGAGACCTCTGGATGAGGAAGAGGGGTACCATCAAACACTGAATTGAGGAATGTAGGACTGGGGGGCACACCCACATATGTGTATGTATCACTTACAGAGACTACTTGTAAGAGTTAAAAGCTGGATATATTCAGGATGTATTCATAATGGTATTCTGTTTTGTTCTATTTTTTACACAGCCATCACAGACTGAGAGCTGAATGCATGAACCCATGCCACTAGATTGGCATGGATGTGGAAAGCATGTGGTATGTATGCATCTGAACAGTACTGTTATTGTAGCATTAAAAGTAAAGACACCTTTTTGGTTTATTATAGAGTTGTATTAAATTGAGCATGCATTTCTCAAATGTAACAGAAAAGTATGCATGCATTAGTCTGTAAGCCAAAACAACAGTTCACAATTAGAGAGTACTCAGAGGTTGTGGGTTCAAAAAACACACTTCCCAAATATGTAATACTGTTAAGTTTTCATCAGTGTTGCAATGTAATGTCAGACCTCTAAAGCAGTGTCACCAATGGCCTGCTGTAAACTGTAATCAGTATAATTGGAACATGCATATGTGCAATATATACACACATCTACGATTGTTTGCTACAGTCGGTAGTATAGTGTGAATCTGTTATGAGCTATGTAGTCTTAACAGTAAAACAGTTGATAGTCTTGAAAGTAGAGGTAACAGAATAGAGTCAAATAATTGTATTAATGCATTGTATGTCACATATGAAGATGCACCGTTCTTCCTTGTTTTTCACTCACCCTAAACTTTATCTTCTCTTTTTTCCCCCCACAGGACAGCAAGGTAGGCCTGCCCCACAAGATACACCTGCACCCTCTCCACTGGCTACAGCACCAATACCCAGCACATCTGGGATGCAATCTGTTAGCACCCCCTCTGCTTCCCCTGCACTACCTGGCCCCTCAGGTAGTTCTGCAAAGCAGGATAGGCATAGGCCAGTGGTTTCCTCTGGGAGCAGTGGCTAAGGTGGGGATTTTATCACCTGAGAAGAACTGCAAGGGATGGTGTGTAGGATTGTGGGTGCACACCTACACCAGATGGAGCAATTGTTCTCCATCCTGGTTCAAAATACCTACTCTCTAATACTATACTTTTATTTTGTCCTACAGAGTACTGCATGCATACTTTCCTTTTACAGTTTAAAAATGCATGGTCACCATTATTTGAGAATATGTAACTGTTGCTTTGTGCTACAAACTAAGGCATGCATATTTTCTTTTACAGTTGAGATATGCATGCCCAGTTTGATAAAACTGTCTGAAATACCAACTAATCCATCTTTAGCTTTTAATGTTACAATAACAGTACTGTTCTGATGCATACATACCACATACTTCTCTCATCCTTGCTAATTGCACTGCATGGGATCTAACATTCAATGGTCTCTCCATGGAAGCTGTGGAAAAAAACAGAATAGAACAGAACAGAATACCACTATGAATACCAGTCTTGACTATGTTTAGCTTTTAGCTCTTACAGTTAGTCACTGTAATTGATACTTACATATCTGTGGAGTGTTCCTGTACTAAATTCCCCAATCCAATGGCTGAGGGTATCCCAATTCCTCCTCTGGAGGTTATAAAATGATTTTGGTATTGTTCACCAGTGCAGGGGATACCTGTAGCACTGGTCAAAGCCCTGGCAATGCTATTCCAGACTTCAGATTTGTATTTTGAGCCTAAATAGTCCCACTACAGCAACCAGGGACCATGTTCCTTAGCTAGGAGTCCAATACATATTTTGGACTCCTGAGCACCCAACCTCTGCACTTGGAAGCACACTACCTTACCACAAACATTAGGCATGATTACCAGAGATCAAGCCCAATGTAGAACAAGCATTTCCAGGAAATTATATTTTGTATCTTGATGTTTTCCCCCAATTGCACATATCGCACTTACTTTTTGATTTTGCAACATCTGAAAAAGCTAACATGGTAGTCGAGGGTGTGCACTGCGAGGCAACATGTTTGAGTGATGGTAAGCAATGAGTAACAGTGGCAAGCAATGCAATTTCAAGGTTATTTGATATACAGGCACTTGTGTAAATGTGTTAGCCAAATAGGATGGCCATGCCAGTCCAGATGGCACAAATATACATGCATCAACATAGTACACAGTATACCCAAACTCATGCTTGTGATAATAAATGGAAAATACATAGATAAATAAATAGGCAAATAACTGATACAATATTAATGTCTCAGCTCTCATACTTATAAATATTAACATCAACCACACTATGTCACATGTTATAAGTAAGAGTGACTATAATGTGAAGTGGAAGACCATTAAGATTGTATGGAATATGCTGAATTTGAAGCCTGGACAATGTACACAGTAGTCCTATACTACAGCTGTTGCAACAGGAGGGTTGAGAAAACAGTTGTGTATGCTGCACGTCATTGCTATAATCTGCAATGTCACAACAGGAAAACAAAGTTTGTACACCCGGTACAAGGACGCAGGACAATCTGTACTGCAGATCTACACCTAATACCTGCTGCCACAGGATTACTTACATGACATTCCCTATCTTAGAATTAATTTTAAAGTTTTCACAGTTAATTGCAGCACAACCCAGCTTGCTATGTTTGCACAATGGCTAATAGTATTAATCAAATGCATCTGCTTTATGTTTGTGGTTGTCTGGGTCCTGTCTACAACCTAGGTAGTCCATTTTTGTCCAGTTTGTGCACTGCTGCCCTTCGTGCAAACCAGAGTAGCACAGCCAAACATGTTTGTGTTAAGCGGCGCATTACACAAAAAGTGCCCCCCCCCCACTAAAAAAATGGGAAAAATAGTTGAAATGAGGAAAAACAATCTATGGCAGTGCACCAAACAAAGTTTAATGAAAAAAACTAAAGAAAGAGAAAAGCAATTGCCGTGCTGTCATACAGTCCACTTTCATGGCCAGCAACCTTACATGGAAATGTTATCCACATCATATTTCTCAACTGTCCAAATTTTTGCAGAATGTCCAGATTTTTGCCTCATATATTTGGGCTGTTGCTATTTTTGGGCTGTTCGTTGTAAAATGTGTGATTTTCTGGAAAATCACTGAAGATTTGAAGTCAATAAATAATGACATACAAACAAAAAAAGATCTAATTCAATTAAGATTACCAATGGTACAAGACAAGGCTGTCCACTTTCTCCCTTTCTCTTCAATCTTTTTATCGAACCATTTTTTTTATATATTACTCAAAATACATATCACACCATACCTAAAATTCTCAACACACAAGTAGCTTTATCGGCCTTCGCTGATGACTTAAACCTTTACTTCAAATTTCCTAACACAGACCTGCCAAAAATATTAAATGCAATCACTATTTTTTCTGAGGCCTCATGTTACCAAGTCAATAACAAAAAGTCACACATTTTCCCAATAAATCCTGAGGCTCATAAACCTTTTTTTTTCCCTGAATCTCCCTTCAATATCTCATACAATCTTAAATACTTAGGCATTAACTTTGAACACAACCAAGCTTCCTCGCTTCAAAATAATCTGCTTAAATCATGGTCCATTATTTGTCAGGACCTTCAAAGATGGAAGCTACTAAAGCTATCATTTCTTTCTAAAGTAGCTATTGTGAAAATGAATATCTTGCCTAGACTCCTGTATCAATTTAGTTCAATCAATGTTATTATATCAAACAATCTATTCTCACAGTTTGAAAAAACCTTGGTCAAATTTCTTTGGTTTCCAAAAAACGTTAGGATCTCTTTTTCCAAATTATGCCTTCCTAAAGAGAAAGGCGGGGTGGGCCTTCCAAACTTTCATCTTTATTACATAATTATTTGTTCCAATAAACTATGGTCCGTCGCAAACATGAATAGAAAAGCTCAAATTCACTATCCAGCTTGGTTAAAGATATGGCACGGTCATATTCTCTCTAATAAAATCAATCCTAAGTCTATTCCCTTTCTATCTCCGCCTCTTTGAAAAGTTCAAGAATATCACCCTATTGAAATTTCAAATAAAATCTTTTCAGAAATTGATTAAGGACATTAATCTTCATCCTATTCTTCCTTTTCTTCAACCAATGCATCTTAATCCCAATCTAAGGATCAACAACAAGATGATAGATCTTGAGGAATTCCCTCTCATTAAAGGCCTTACAGTGTGGGATATTCTTAAACATAAAAACTTGTCTCTTGCTGAGCTACGTTTATCTCTGAAAGTTAACAACAAATACACGGTTATGCTCCGTCAACTTAGAGAACTTATCTCTTCACAAACCAATAATATATTCCCTGATACACTACTAATTGATAAATTAAAACTAATCATTAATACAGTTACTAATGACAACAAAACAATATCCTCGTCATACAAGTTATTACACCCTCTACTTTACAAAGGTAACTGCCTATTCTCCAAATACTGGGATAAGCAAAACTCTCCTATTATAGAAGACCAAAAATTACTAGCTATAAAAACCACTATAGAACTCTCCCCCTTTAAAAAACTCTTATATACGCAACTGATGTTGAATAACAACTCCTACTATACCCCCGTAAGAATTAATAAATTTAATTCCAATAGCTCGCCTTTCTGTTCGTGCTGTCCTGGTGTGAGAGCTGACTTACTACATATTATGTGGCACTGCAAGAATTCCCATAAATTATGGTGTTCTCTCAAAGTGCGTCTCAAAAAAATGGGTTACTATAGCTCCACTCTCTCATGGGATACGGTTATACTAAATATACCCCCCCCGGGCCTGCCTAAATTTCATCTTCACATCTTAATTATGATGTGTTCCCTCATAAAACTTTACATCACATATAACTGGTTAGATCGGACCAAATTGTGCTGGAGGGGATTCAAAGACATGGCCACCAAATATATCTCGGCTCAGAAATTCATCATAAATGGACCTAAGAAGAGAGCCTATTACAGTAAACTTTGGAAAAGCCTATTCGAAATAATCCTGTGCGACTAAACTATGGCTTTCCTACAAACCTTCCCCTATACTCTCTTTCTTTATTTATGGGGCCACTCTCTTCTACTGCAAAGTACAAGTAGGGCTGTTAGTAGGTAGTCTTAACGTACTGACACTGTTTGTTTTTTTCTTTTTCTTAGTACTGGTAGCACTGTATAGATTGTTCCTGTTGGGTTATTGTTGTTAATTTGTATACTATGCATAATTCAAGATGTTGTAGTCTTCTTCCTTGTTCATGTTAAATATGTTCTTATGTTCATCTCTCTTTATATCAAGGTCACAAGCATCCATGTATGTAATTTTTGTGCGTATTCATTGCTTGTACTTTTATGTATATGCATGGTTTTGTTTACTCACCTTTTTTTTTAAAAAATAAAAAATTATTTTGAAAAAAAAAAAAAAAATAATGACATACATGTTTGAGTTTTGTACTGCGTATCCTTCAGAAAATGCATGCTAACACAAATCCTATTATTGTAGCTAGAGGTTGAGAGGTATGAGCTGCCTTTATATTAGAGGCTTTGCACCCAGCAACACTGTTGCAATCCATGAAACCTTGCTTATGTGCACCGTGCCTCATTAATATGCATGGCTCAATACTGTGTGATGAGCAACATTGCATATGCGAAAACACTCCTTGTAGGCTCTGCGCGAAACCTGCACAGAGTTTATTGAATCCCCAGAATATCTTGTTTGTTCTTTTTTAATAACTGTACTGCTCTCTGAAAATGGTCCATCTGGATCACTGTTGTACCTTGATTAACAAAGAATACATAAATAATAATACATAATTTTTTTGCATTCTTTTATGGTTAATATGTATAGCATTTCTGAAAGTGTACTGTTTCATGAGTTTTTTTTTAATTACTGATGTGTTAATTTCTTGAAGTTTAAAGTTTTTTTTTTTTTTTGCAATAATGTTTTTTGATGTAAAAAAAGGTCAACAAATATCTGTTTCCACAAGAAGAGCCAGCATGCAGAACAAGAAGTTATGTACTCACCATAACGTTCAATGTATGTAGTCCATCTTGCCTCACATTCTTACCCATGGGTTCGGAGCCGAATATCGGCTCTGACTCGGCCAAACTAGCTCAAAGTCTTCTTTTGGCTGGGCTAAGCAGGTATCCCATGGTGCGCTGCTCCATATCCCCAGATCTAGTTTGTTGCAATACTCATTCATACCCCATGCATACACAACATCCAGATAAAAAGAATAAGCGAAAGTAAAGGAAACTCTGTAGATAGAAACCTAACCTCCAGATCCTCCAGGAAGGGGGAAGGTGGGAGGGTAAGTAAGAATGTGAGGCGAGATGGACTACATACATCGAACGTTATGGTGAGTACATAACTTCTTGATGTTATGTAGTCCTATCTTGCCTACATTCTTACCCATGGGACAGCGTCCCTAGCACCTACATCCTGGGTGGCTCACAGGAAAATACTCCTGAGAGCTGTGGAACCAAAGGACGACCTGCCCCTAGAAACCACGTCCAATTTGTAATGAGAAACAAACATGTGAGGAGAAGCCCAAGTAGCTGCAGCACATATATTATCCATTGACAATCTGGTTTGATAGGCTGTAGATGTAGAAACAGCCCGAGTAGAGTGAGACTTGATTGGAAATGGCAGATCTTTTCCTCCTGCATGGTAGGTGAAGGAGATGCAACTAGATATCCATCTGGAAATGGTGCGCTTAGAGACCGGGGACCCAATTTTGTTTTCCGAAAAGGAGACAAATAGTTGATCAGACTTCTGGATATCTTTTGTTCGGTGCAGATAGAAACATAACTGTCTGTGTACATCCAGTTGATGAAATTTAAATTCTGCCTTGTTTGAAAAATGTGGAAAGAATACAAGCAACTCAATGGATTGATTAAGATTAGACACAGAAGCCACTTTAGGTAGGAAAGAAGGGTTTGGTCTAAGAGAAACTCTGTCCTTATGGAAGATTAAGTATGGAGGTTTGATAGAAAGGGCCTGAATTTCTGAAACTCGCCTTGCTGAAGTGATTGCTGTTAAGAAGGCTGTTTTCCCAGTCAAGAATTTCAATTCACAGGTAGCTGCAGGCTCGAAAGGTGGTAAAGTAAGGGCTTGTAGAGCAAAATTGAGATCCCAGGGCATGACAGGTTCAGAGACCGGGGGACAGAGTAACAGAGTACCCTTCAGGAAAGCCTTGCAGAGTCTATGAGCCATGAGAATAGGCTCATTAGCAACATGAAAATTAAAGATAGCTGCCAATTGAACTTTGATGGTAGCTGATGCGGAACCCTGATGGAAAAGCATAGACAAAAACTCCAAGACTGAAGCAATTAGGGCTGTGTAAGGATCAATTACTTGAGTATGTGCCCAAATAGAAAACCTCTTCCATTTGCTAGAGTAAATCTTCTGAGTAGATGGCTTATGAGAGGAGGATAAAATATGAACCACTGCTGGTAAAAAATTATGAAGCCTAACTAACGATGGAAGTGGAGTAGCCAGGCTGTCAACCGGAGGGTCATCAGAGAGGGGTGGAACTGTCCCGACATGTGTTGTTAGTAAATCTGGTTGAGGGTCCAAAACCCAAGGGGTGTCCACAATGTATGGTTGAAGAAAGGGAAACCAGATTTGACGAGGCCAGTGTGGAGCAATCAGAATCATTCTGCTTCCCCAGTATAGCGCTTTCTGAATCAACTTTGACAGCAAGGAAAACGGAGGGAAAGCATAAAGCAGACCGGAGGGCCAATCATGAACTAGAGCATCCCTGAGTGACTCCCCCTGTGGGGGGATCAGCGTGAAGTAGCTGCTGCATTTGGCATTGAGGGGGCTGGCAAAAAGGTCGCAGCAAGGCTGATCCCATATGCTGAAGATTCGTTCTGCAACTAGACGATTCAGGGACCACTTGTAAGGCATCAGAATAGCTCTGCTTAGCCTGTCCGCAATCACGTTGGACTTCCTCGGAATGTGCGTTGCCACCAGAAACTTTTGGGAAGTTACTGCCTACTGCCACACTCGCATGGCCTCTCTGCACAGGGGGTAAGACCTGGTTCCCCCTCGCTTGTTTAGATACCACACTACTGACATGTTGTCAGAGTGCATTGCAATCATCCCTAGAGGTAGAAAGCTCTGAAGTGCCTGCAACGCAAGTAGCACTGCTCTCATCTCTAGGACGTTGATATGCAGATGTATCTCGTGATCTTGCCACGTGCCTTGGACTGTCCTGCCAAGATAATGCCCCCCCACCCCATCTGGGAGGCATCCGTGGTCACTGTGGCAACCCTGATGGGTTGAACAAAGGGCCTTCCCCCGTCCAAATTGTTGGTGCAAAGCCACCAACTGAGATCCCATTTGCATCTGTCCGTGAGCAAAATGGGGTGAGAAAGAGGAAATTTTTGGAGAGACCATTGAACAAAGAGGAGACATTGAAGAAGTCTCATGTGCAATCTTGCTAGAGGGACCAACATATTTGTTACTGCCATGGTCCCCAGGAGTTGGAGAACCCATGTTGCCTTCGCTTTCCTCAGGGGCATCAGGATGTGTATCTGTTGTTGTAAGACTCTGATCCTCTCCTGCGGTTAAAATGCTCACATTTGAATAGTGTCTAATTCTGCGCCTATAAAGGTGACATGCTGTGAGGGCAACTAAGCAGATTGTTCCCAATTTAGTGTTATGCCCAACTGTTGACATAGAGTGATGGTAGCGTCCCTGGTTTGGACTAGTTGATGCCTGGTGGGGGCAGTACGCAGCCAGTCATCCAGATATGGAAACACTTGGAATTCCTGATGTCTCAAGTGAGCAGTCACCACCGCCATACACTTGGTGAACACCCTGAGGGCTGTGGTGAGACCAAAGGGCAGGGCTTGAAACTGGAAATGACTGGCTCCCAGCCAGAAGCGTAGGTGACTCCTGGATATCCTGTCCATTTTGACATGGTAGTAAGCATCCTTGAGGTCGATGGAGCACATCCATATCTCCTCTCCCAACAAAGGGAGAATTGATTGTAGTGTGACCATACGGAACTTGGACTTCTGTACATAGTTGTTCAGTTGGCTGAGATCTAATATGGGTCTCAGGTCCCCTGTTCTTTTTGGCACCAAAAAAGAATCTTGAGTAAGTCCCTAATCTGATTTGGTCTGAGGGGACATGCTGGATGGCTCCTTTTCCTAGCAGTTTGAAACCCCTGAGGCTGCTTGATCGCTTTGACTGGGTGGAACGTCTAGGATTTTTCTGACTGAAGGGGGGTCTGATGTAAACGGAATGAGATAACCTCCAGAAATTATTCGTAATACCCATCAGTCCTGGCTGATGCTTTCCCAAGCTTCTGGATATAATGAAATTCGACCCCGACTTGCTCCGGATAAGCACAGCCGGGCACTCCCTCAGGAACGAGAGTAGGGAGAGCCGCGGTCTCCCGAATTGCAGGGGCCCCTCTGCCTCTAGGGTGGCATCTCCCTGAATAACCTCCCCCTCCTCTGCCTCTGGAGGGGGACTCACCTTGTGCAGCAGGAAAAAACCTCTGTGATTTCTTGAACCACATCTTCACACCCCATTGGGCCTTGTGGTAAGGCCTAGAAGGAAGGGAAAAATGGACCACTATGGCAGACAGGGTCTGTCCCTCTTGCTCGCACCTGGTGAGGGTGTCTTTCACTTTGGTTCCGAACAAAGAAGAACCATCAAAGGGGGTGTCAGTGAAGGAAGACTTGAAGGCCTCCGTGAAGTGACAAAGGCACAGCCAGGCTTGCCTTCTAAGGGCGACTCCTGAGCTTGCTGCCCTACTCGCTCCCTCGGCTGCATATGAAATGAGCCGCATGGAGGAGTTGACAATGGAATTGAGGGTAGACACCTGGGCGTTAACTGTCTGAGCCACCGCCTCAGGGACGTTACCCACAAGAGTATCTCCTAACTCCTTGAGGAGATCTCTCTGGAGCCAAGTGAAATGAGACAGATAGTTCAGCGACCATAAGGTAAAGGTTGCTGATGAGAGGGTACAATTCCTGTACTGGTCCATGGTCCTAGACTCCTTGTTAGGAGGATGGACGGAGGAAGAGGTCTCTACTACTTTCTTCTGAGTGGCCGCTGCCACCACCATGGCATCTACAGGGACTCCTTTGGACAGAAACTCCTTACCCTGGGGAGCAGAAAGAAACATATTGGGACACCTGGGTATGGGCTCCACAGAATCAGGGTTTTCCCACACCCTTCGACAGATCAAATCTAGGAGCTCATCGAAGGGTGAGGACACCCAGGAGGTGGAGGGCTGAGCACCAAAGGACTTAAGGAATACCGACTCCTCCTCAGAAGGGGCTTTGGACAGCCAATCACCTCTTTGTTTCAGTATCTCCAGGATATCAGAGAAGGAAACATCATCAGAGGATGGCTTGGGGGACCCCTCCGATTCCTCGAGGTCAGTATCAGAGGTGAGGGACTCATCCTGGGAGTCTATGTGCTTCCTCTTGCACGTTTTCTTTCTAGGGGGTTCCTCAGGCACGAACTCTGAAGGGGCCTCAGAAAGTTGGGGACCACTTGTGGGGGTATCCCTAGGCCTTGGTGGTCTGCTGTCCATGGATAGGTGGTGATCAGAAGCTCTCACCGGAGTGGTGGGGGACAGAGTGACCGACCCACCTGATGTAGCTGATGATCTGGCCAGTGCAGTCCACATGGCCTCGAATGCAGGCCCCTCTGAATCCGAGGACCTGCCAGCATCCGAGACCACGACGGGAGTCAGAGTTTCCCGGGCCGAGGGAATGTCCCCCTCTGGCCCGACTGAAGAATCCCGAGTCCCGAACCCCGAGGAGGGAGCCGACGGGGTTGGAGCCGATGTCGGTACCAATGGAGCTGGAGGTGCCATCGGAACTGGCCTAGGAACATCACATGGCATGGAACACTCCGGCTCCGAAGACAGAGATGTGCTCGGAGGAGGAATGATCGAAGAAGGGTTCGGGATGGGCTCCGGAGGCCGACTGGGCTGGAACCGAAAACAATTTTGCCAAAACCGGTGACTGGAGGAGCCTCTGGACCACCCTATCAACATCCACATCCGAAAGGGTCCTCGAGGATTTGGAGGACAGGGAGGGAGATCAAGATCTCCTCTCAGGAGAAACTAGTCTGAGACTGGGCGATCGGCTCCGAAGAGGTTCGAATATAATTGGAGCCTACGCCGGTTCCATCAACACCGACGCCTCCTTTGGCCCCTAGGACAGTGGAGCCAAGGAGGTCGATGCAATTTTTGTGACTTTCTCCGGAGGCTCCGATGAAGCTGACAGAGCCGGAGATCTCTTTTTAGACTTGGATGACTTAGACTTAGCACTGGGAGAAGAATCCAAGGCCTCTTCGAAAGGGGGTTTCAAGAGTCCCTTTAAGATCAGCTTATCCTTTCCCTCTTGGAGCACTCTGGGACTAAATGCATGGCAAAAACTGCAGGACTCCTGCAGATGAATGGCTCCCAGGCAATAAACACAAATAGAATGCCCATCGGTGATGGACATTTTGTACTCGCATTTAGAGCACTTTTTGAAATCCGAAGGTTTGTGCTCCTTGGAATCTTTGGACATTTTTCACAACAAACACCAACAACACAACCCAAGAAAAGGTCTGACAAGAACTCTCAACACCACAAAAAACGCAGGACCCAGTTATGTATTGTAACAGTGCACACACACTAGAAACACACACCGAGACAAACTATGTCAAAAACCTCTAACTAAAATTGTTAATGACCACAAAGTAAGGGAACCAAACCTCTAACTTAAATGGTTTAGTGTGAACCGACAGGACAAAAGGACTAGGTCCTCTAACTGAAACGGGTCTAGTCTGAGGGAACAGTTAGCGGGATACCACAACACATGCACACTACCAAAAACCTAAACAACACTAAAGACAATAGCTATGAAAATAGCTTTTTGTTTATGAACAAAATTTTTTCTCAAGACAAGAAAAAAAGTACTTAGCCACAGCCAAGAGTGAGACCACGTCCGAGTTACATGAGCGGCAAACAAGATCTGGGGATATGGAGCAGTGCACCATGGGATACCTGCTTAGCCCAGCCAATAGAAGACTTCGAGCTAGAAAAGTTTGGCCGAGTCGGAGCTGATACATAACATCAATATGTAGACACCAGTCATTCAACCTCCATATAATGGAATAACAGTTTCAAGATACCCCTTCAGAGATCATCAGTAACTATTATAAATATGTTTCAATAGCTACAGTATAGTGTATCATATATGCACTTTGACATCATCAAAATAAGTTAAATTTTAAATATTTAAGATGTCATATATGTCTACACCACCATCAACATTAATTTATTAACTGTTTCTTTATCTCTTTATTTATATGTTGTTTGTCTTTTATTTTTATAATCAATACTAAACTTTCAAACCTTAGACTAGGCACTTAGACATGTTGCTTGTATTCAACTGTCAGTGGCAGCTGATAAAACAGAGAAAATACTCTTATATAAGAAGAGAAAACATCAGAGCTAGGGTAAAAAAACAAAAGGCTGAAGAGGACAATCCAAGCAATGTTGCACACCTTACCTCTCAACCCCTTAGGGCAAGAAATCAGGACAATGCCATAAAAAACAAAGGGGACAAAGGCAAAAAATAGGGACAATTTTAAATATTGCTTTTATAAACTTAGAAAGTTTATGGAATAATAGGTTTTGCATTAACATGAATTTTCTAAAGGGTATGAAGTCTGACACTCTCCCATGATTTGTTAGAAAAACACAAATTTTATGAGGAGCAGATGAAAAATATGACTCAAAAATCTGGACATTCTGTGAAAATCTGGACAGTTAAGATGTACGTTGCTCTCTGATTTTCTGATGCCTACAAACTGCATTTCTGCAGTTCACCTCAGTAACTTAACTTGGGAATAAATTAGCATGGAAACCAAGATATAGGTTCATAGGTTCATAGGTTGGTACTAGGCTATCAGCCCTAGGGCCTATACAAGCCTAGCCATAACAATTCCCTGGCTATTTCTTCCCACATTATTTACTTTCCTGGACCCCTGTCTAGCAGGGCGACTGACGTGATCCCTGGGGTGAATTTCCTTTCTCCCATCCAATTGTCAAGGTTCCTCTTGAAGAGGTCCAAAGAGGCACTCTGCTTGACATGTATGGGCAATCTATTCCAGAGTCTGGGGAGTCTCTGGGTCAGGGATAGTGTAAACCCACACACTTACAAATAATCCAGCAAGCTACAAGCTACAGCAGTAACATTCATACTATTTTAAGAGAGACCTGACAACACTGCAGAAGTGACCAGAAAGAAGGACATTTAATTATTAAAGAAGTTCTTTGTTATTTAATGAAAGTTAAAATTATGAAAGATGGGTTATTTCATAACAATTTATAATGCAAAGATAATGAATCTAATATCTTAAAGAATCACTTAAGATATCAAATTAAAACCACGAGGATAAAAAAGTCCTACAAAATGTTAAATCTTAGCGGTTTTCAAATTGTAGGCAACTGATGACATCTTCCCTGCTAATGAAACTATCTAGGTGACATTCTGGCTTCCCTCTGCTGAACTTAGATTTTTGGTTATATTCTTAAGATAGTTATTGACAAACTGCAATGTCTGTGTTGTGGTAACTGTTATAAAGCCAGGGCCTGTGTAACAAGATTCATGAAGAAAGGGCCTGACACATTTTATTCCTTTTTAACAGAAGGTAGGCTAAGTAACAACGCAAATTCTCACTTACCTACCACAGAAATTCTAAATGTTGATAAGACTATAAACAGAGAGAAAAGTAGTTTACCAGAGATTCATTCAGCAAAACACAATTTACTGAATTTCTAACTAAATATATTCAGGGTCCAAACAGTATTTAACTCTGGCCTCATAACTGATTACATTCATTGTGGAAATATAGGAGATCTTGCCTGCATTGGAGTTTGGGTAATTCTCTATCTACTGAGATTTTTGGACAAACAGAATTTGGCCAAATTAATTTAGTCTGTTTCAAATTTCTTTAAATTGTGTTTGTGCAGCTGTCGTGGACTCCTGAAATCTCATCAGTTCAGCAACGGTTCATGTAATACATTATTTCATACCTGTCTCTAAAGTTTTTGCCACTTAATTTGGAAATTTCCTAAAATTGTTTGTTATCCATATAATGAAGAATTTTTTCCTTATGCTTTTCTTAACTCCTCACAGTCAGTACACACCCAGATCGTGTCCCAGCATCAAGTACTTTGTATTGTTTTAAAGATACTATTCCTATACACTTTTCGCTTTTGAAAGATGAATTACTTTGTCTCTCTTCCAGTCAATCCCTGTCTGAACTCTACGCCAGTTAGTTGCTTTCCTGTAACTCCTCTGCATACCGGTTTGTAGTCTAACTTGCTCTGTTGAAAGTGATTGCATGTGCTTTCTGTGTTTCTTTGAACAACACTGCACTCTGAAGATAAATGTCTATTTTGGGTAGCATAGTAACAGAAAATATTTCTCCTGCTGATGTAGCAAAAAGATGAGAAGTGATATACAGCTTCATTTACTTTTATAATTATGGTGGGTAGTACTTATCAAGTTGTTTTTTTTTTTAATGAAGTTTTCATTCCATAACGTTTTAATCAGTGTTTCACTGATTCCTATTGCATACCATTGTTTTTAAGCATCACCAGGATTAATGTAATTCCATTATTAATTTTATTTATAGCCATATCAAGAGAAAGAGTACCACTTTATGACATTTTCACTTAGTTGCCTATCTCTAGTGATAGCTACAGCAGATTTTATTAGTTTTACAGCTGATACAGAAATTTCAGTTTGAAGAGTTGAGAATCAGAACTTTAACTGCTATGAAATATATCTAGTTGCCTGATGCTTTCAGAATACCATAATCACTACAATTGTACCTTACCATCAGAAAAGACTCATATATTCAAACATATGCCTATCCTACAGATTGTACATAGAGGTTAGAATAAGCACATTATGCTAGTAGTGAGTTTATCAATGGGATTTAGAAACCACAAAGCACACTGCAATGTTTACGGAAATGTTTGCCAGTGTACTTCTAAGGGCCAGGCTAACAGGGCATAATCATTTGTTTAAATCTGATAGAGAGTGACTATTATTAGATCACCAAGATTCTATTAATATCTATTAATATTTTTATTACAACTTGTTTTGTTTAAAGGATATGCATTTTTAGGCATAGCCACGTGTAACCACATTTGTGGCTGAGCGATTCAGATACTGTGTTGAACATAGGAACATAGGAATAATACTATGCAAACAATCATGTTGACCTTCAGATACCTAGCCATATACCCCTTTAAGGTGACACATTACATTTTGTACCTCTCTTTTCAAGCACTTATGTATGCTCACCTCTCAAATCTAGCAGGGCTGTATGTGACAGTCCTGATGTAAATGTGAGCCTATCCATGCAGTCATTAAAACTAGCTATAATGATAGTCAAAACACAGCCTAAAGATAGTCAAAAACCGCTTTAAGTTTAAAATGACTCATCTTTTTTTGCAGACCTATTCAACCTACTCCTCAAGAATTATAGTAAGAAAGATGTTTATTGCTCTTAAATTTGTACCCCAACTTATACAACTTGGGGTGGCAATATAGGGCTGTACTGACATGAGATATAGTAAAATCAAAGGAATACCAATACAGACAAATTAATTTATTTATTTAAATTCTCAGCGTGCGCACCATGCAGACAGAACATATTATACTATTTTTAATAAAATGCTGTGAGATATAACTGCTATGTTCAAATTAATGTAAAGTTTCAGTACATTCATTACTGTAACTTAACACCTATGTATAGGTGCTACATTTGTCAGGAAAGCACAAATTTAACATGGAATAATGTCTGGGCACTCCTCCATGTTACTAGTGCCTGCCTCACCACTTCTGCAGAAACATGCTACTCAAATTATGGTGGTAAAGACTTGCAGTCCTTCCTTATCAGGGGCACACCTTTCACTGAACTGATGGCAAAACTGATGACACTAATTAATGGCTAGATTTCTTCACTCCCATATTACATAACATTTGGAATTCATCTTCTTTCGGCTCTGATAGTGGGAGTATTTCTAGTGTGGGGCAAAGTGATAGTGCATTTGGTTAATGCTTTATGAAAGAAATCTTCTGATAGTATATGGTGTATTCATTACGTGGCAAGTAGACACAACCTAAAACAAGATTTGTTTAATAAATTCTGTGACATTCAGTTCTGCCTTCCCATCCAGAATTTGTAGGACCATCTCTCTAATAACATTTAGAGAGTGTTGATTTAGACAATCACAATACTCTGGTGCAGTTGCTATAATCAAGGTGATGACCAAAACATAATCCAAAGGGATTGATGCCTTACAATCATGTAATATAAGGTCTCATTGAACTAGTGTCTGTAGCAGTGTTGCTAGTTATTAGACCTGTTATGTTTGCTCCATACATCACTTAATAGGGACCAGCAGGGATCAACTATCAAGTCACTGCCTGAACACAGGCTGTTAAAGAGGTAAATGAGCCATGCAGTGTACCAGTAAAAGTGTCTTCATCAGTGCTGTTCTAGAAACAGGCTTACTCTTAGTTGTTGACAGGTAGCACTGTCATCATTGATGCTGGAAGATCAGAAGACCCTGGGTTCTATTCCTACATCAAGATACTGACACTGTTGTGCAGAATTAGAGGAATGCAACACTTCTGATGAGATGTTAAACTAATGTCCCATTTGTCTGAGTTGCTGATACTTCAGGTAGATATAAAAGATCCCATGGTACATATTGAATAAAGACTAGGGCAACTATCCTGTTCAATTTTCCCTTAGTCAATATGGATATCACCATAGGTTGCCCCCTGAAAATAGGGCACCGACCTAGTGGGAGTAACCTGGTCAACAAAGAATGAATAGATAAAAAAGTGATTTGCCATTTTAGTAGCAGCTGCAATTCCTTGTGAGGTTTTGAATTTTGATAAAAACTCCCTGCAATATTGTGGAGCATTGCATGACTGGATGCTTCACAGATGACCTATTACTATTCCTTTCAGACATTTGAAAAAAAAAATTGATAAAAAGTTTTTGTATCATAAGTGTCTGATCTGGACTTTAATGGATTTTGCTTTGGTGGCCAAGCTCCCTTCTCTGGCTGATTACTCTGAGAAGAATTGTAATACCAAATGTAGTCACTTTCCCTACTGAACAACATTAGGTGATTCTAGATGATTGAAGGAGCAAATGCAATGCAGCCATTGGAAATATATCTCATGAGTTATGCATCAGCCTAGTCATAAAGCTTTCATGGCTAAGGTGGCATTTAATAATGATGTTTTAAAAAATACTGTCTGAATTTTTAGAGAGTTTTGAAATACATCCCTCTATAAAGTTTCATAGTTGGAAAATAGCTGTACAGCATCAAAAGTGGAATCATGTTGCTGAGTTAAGAATGGGAACTGTGTGAGCCTGCTTTGCCCAGAGTTTGATTATATCATAGTATAAAAAAGCCTGCCTAGATGAAATATACCGACTGATTGTTTTAATTCATTTTCCACATATTGATTACTATTTCAAACCAGTGAACTTAAAGTGATTTATTTATTTTTCACATTAACATGCAGGGTAGTATGAAAATTATGGTAAGGAGCGTTTCCTCTCCAAGCCTCCGCTGAAATGAGTTATTGCCCATCCTGAGTTTTCTGGTAAACAAATGTCAATAAATAAATGAATAAATAAGAAGTGTCATATTCAATGAAGTGTTTCACAATGAAGAAAGTTTGTCTTATTATTTTAAATAGTCACAACTGTGTTTTTTTTCCTGAAGCTAGAAATAATTGATAGCACATCAATGCTCATGCAAGTAAGAACAACAAAGCTAAGTGACATTTTTAAGAAAGTCTTCATAAAATGCCATCAAAAGATGGGCAGCCTAAGAGAATAAGGCATGCTATGATAAATCTGAACATAGACATAGCATAAAGTTCAATTATATAAGAGAAAAATGTGTGCAGATATTCAAAGCCGTCCAACATTTGACATAGACTGTGATACCCACAACATAAGATCACATTAGAAAGAATTCATACAGTAAGGATGCGACACATTCATTTTTCAATAACCTTGTTAGTCAAAGTTTGAATTGAAGAATGATGCTGACATCATAATCATTTCTAGAAATGACAATGTAACTTTGACACATGAAAGTGTGTGACATGTAAGAATCAATAGAAAGACCAGATGGCAGGCTTCAATATGTGATAGACAAGTTAAATTGTCATTCTGAGCAATATATATATATATATATATATATATATATATATATATATATATATATATATATATATATATAAAGAGAGAGAGAGAGAGAATGAAATAAACAAATGCAAACATGCCAGGTGAAAGAAGAGTCAATACAGATCTAGTAGATCAAATTAAATGCAGTAGCTAGAAGCTCTGAATGTACAGATACCAATAAATAGATCAAAAATTCAATAATACATTCCTACAGCAAAGAAAGGGTAAAAAGGAAAGCAGATGAGAACGCTGACAAGAAATTATTAGGTCCTTTGATATGTCAGAAACATAGACAAAGAAAACTGAGAAATGGAAAGAAGGCAAGTAAAAAAATAAAAAGTAATAAGAGAAATGAGCAAAAAATAAATACAAAGTGAAGTGAAGTGAAATAAAGCAGGGACAAAACAAAATGAATAAATGCAATACACATAAAGAAAATTGCAAAACATAGTGAAGGTACTGACATGAACAACATCTTCACAAGTGGCACTGGCCAACTCTGTTTAAGGTTTTGGTAAGATGCAGCAACAACAGCTTAGCAAAAAAATGTCAAAAGCAAAAGCACCAGTGACATGCCACAACACAAAAATGATAGCCCAGGCAGGCAGACAGACAAAGCCGGTTAGGTAAAATAGGTGAACATGTAATGTAAAAAAAAAAAAAAAGTAATGAAACATTGAATTTTACATATGTATTTTTATATGTGCAATTCTTATATTTAATATAGGTTTGTTTATTGATGTTTGATAGTTTTTTTCCTATGTGCTTTTATTGAGATGTACAGGATCATTAATTGTTTAATTGATTTTTGCCTCCAAAATTAGGGTATTTAAGGGGCAATTGTTTTGTGTTTTTTGTAATTTCTGTTTCTGAAGAAGTCATTTTATATGAAAGCGGTAATAAATTTGTACACTAATCTAGTTTTGTACGAGTTTCCTTGTCCATTGGAACATCCCTGCTGTTTTTCAGTGGTTCTTTGGCTGCAGTGATTTCCACATCCGTGGCTTTTGTTCTTTGGTTTGGTTACATGGTTCCGATGGCAGAGGCAGTGAATCTGGATCCTTTGTTGGATGTTACCATTCATTCTACACCTTCTACCAATGATGCCTCTTTATTGCGGGTTTTGGTGACTTCAATGAACGACATACAAAAAAGTTTACATTTGTTGCTGACCAGAAGTGGCAGACAGGATGAAGTTACGTTGAGTTCCGAAGATGAGTGGGTGACTGTTATAGAAGCTGGGAACTTCATAAAAAGAGATGGCAAAGAAGGGAAGGAAGGTAATTCTACTTCTTTCCCCAATGAGTGTAAACAATTCAACAATATTTGTTCAGTCCTGGATAAAAGTTATGATCCATTTACCAGGGCAGACTATAGAATTACCAAAGTTAAAATAGACGATTATCGTAACAAGTGCGATAAACTTTGTAGACTGCTGAAAAAATATTGCTCCTTAGACCTGGAAAACAAGTACTTTGAAAGATATATAGAGTTGTCTATAGTTCCAAAGGAGCTCCACTTTTTTAAGTGTCCTAATGGGGTAGATTCTACCGATCCTTTTTTCGTTGAACTGACAGCATTTTTTAACAACTCATGTCTTCAACTACTAAAAATGTTGATATCACATAATAATAACAAAATGTCCTCTTTAAAAGAAGAAATAATTAAAGAGGATGAGGCAATATGTAATGTTTCAGCTGACAGTGTTTATGAAGGTTTTTACGAGCAGATCTTTAAATATTTAGAACAGCATGAGAGTGATGTGGTGGCTCGCAAACATACTAAACTATTACAATCTGTCACAGCTTATGAAGAACATAGGGCCTTTGAGTCCTTTATTCCAAATTCAGTGGATACAAATGGTATTAGCAATATGGAAAATAAATGTTTTTTTAATGCCACCACGGGTGATCAACAAAGAGGAAATAGTTTTTTTAAGAAGAGGCGTGTCGGACAGAACAACTTCCATCAATATAAACAACAATCTTTGGTAACTAAGCTTTTTACAGAGAGTAAAGGTAGCCTTCTAAAAATAATGAGGATGAACATAATGTTAATCAAACTAATATTTTGGTGGACAATGCTGTTGATTGTGGAGAAATTCCTGGCAACCCTGGAGCAAAATCTAAAGATTTTTTTAGTGTTCAAGAAAGATGGCAAAGGGCCAAAGATAAGACAAATAAGGACACGAGCACAAATAAACTCCAGTTCATCAGTGGACGAAATGTAAGGTACTGTGGGGACAATTTCAGTATCATTAACTTACCTGATACTACCCTGTCTGATGAACAATTGTCTGTTTTAAAGTACGGCTTTAACTTTGTATCTAGCCAGAGGGCTGATTATAGAAGAACTGTAGTGAATTTAAAAATGTTCACTAGACGTTTGAATTTAGAATATATATTTAATGATGTTAATATGGGGGTTAAAAGATTAATCAAACCTTCCTGTTATACTCTGGTTTTAAATTCCACTATTAAAGTTTTCGAAAAATTTTGTATACAAGAGTTAAAGGATTGTTTGAAAAAGAAGACAAGATGGGCCAGTAACATTTCTAATGAAGGGCGGGACACCTTAAAACAGTTAAAAAGCTTAGACAAGTTACGGTTCATGAAAAGTGATAGAGGGGGAAACATTGTTATAATGAACCAAGAGCAGTATCAAAATAGTATGTTGAGACTTTTGAATAACACTGCTGAATATGAGAAGGTGAATATGGTTGAAATCACACATAGTTACCAATACATCCAGTATTTTTATATGATGCCTTAATGAATGGTGATATTGATTTTGAAATGTATAATTTTTGTATTGTAGAACAACCCAAGGTAGGTTGTTTATTTGGTATCCCTAAGGTTCATAAGAACCTTAGGGAACCTCCTTTTAGACCTATTGTTTCATCACCTCATTCTATTACTGAAGGCATGGCCTTAGTAGTGGATCGTGTGTTGAATCCATTTGTACGAACCTTACCTTCCTATATTAAGGATTCATGGGATTTTTTGGCAAAGTTAAGGGACTTTTTATCAGATTTCACCTTTGATATGACTAAACATATTGCTTTTACTGTGGATGTTGTTTCACTGTTTACATGTATCCCTCATATAGAGGGAGTAGAGGCCATTAGAAGTTTTTTGACACAGCAAATCAAAATGAATAATGCAGAAGTTAATTTTTTATGTGATTTGATAGAGGTTGTTTTAAGCAACAATTTATTTTTATTTAACCCCACCTATTATAGGCAATTAAGGGGGGGCGGCAATGGGTTCCCCAGCAGCACCTTCTTATGCCAATATAGTTTTGGCTGATTGGGAGTCCACTGTTTTGGCCAAATTGGCCATCAAGTATAAAGTCCTTTTTTATGTTAGATTTGTAGATGATTTGTTTTTTTATTTTAGAAGGGATGAATTCCACTATTAAAGAAATTGTTGCTGATATGAATTTTATGTCAGGGTATTTGAAAATTTCCATTGGAACAAGTGGGTATGTTGTGAATTTTTTGGACATAATATTAAGATGGGATTTGGAAATGAAATTATTTCATAGTAGAATTCATAGGAAAGAAACCTTTACGAATGGTTATTTGCATAACAAAAGTAATCACCCCCCCTTCATGAAAAAGAATATTCCTAAGGGACAATATATTCGTGCAAGTCAGATGACCACTGATAACACTGAGGTGTTAGAAGAATTTAAGATTATTACTAACATGTTTTTAGACAGGGGCTATGATGGAGAATTTTTTAATTTGTTACAGAAAGAGATTTTTGGTAAAAGGATGTCTTTATATCCACCTATTTTAAGATTTCCACTGATACTAAATAATAAGATGGTCAATAATAAACCCAAAGTTACTTTGGATTTGGATATGACGGTTGATAGTCAAGTCATTAAGGGTATAGTGCAAAGAAATTGGAAAATTTTAGAAGGTAATAGTGATATAATCAAGGTTGTAGGAATGAAACCTAATTTTGTTTATAGTAATCAAGTAAATATAAAAAAATTATTAGAAAATGATAAGTCTACAAGAATTTTTAACAAAATTAACACTTATAATTATGGTATGTATAAATGTGGAACTTGTAAATATTGCAAATACATTATGGAGGGTCCATATATAGCCTTAAGTCATATAGATCAGATTTTTAAAGTGCCAGGGTATGTAAATTATAAAACAGAAGGGGTTGTTTATATTGGAATATGCAGTGGCTATGAGGCCTATTATGTGGGAATGACCACGCATGCCTTAAAAGATTGTATAAGAGAACATCTTTACGATATTAAAACAAAGAGTAGTAGTAGCGCTCTATTTAAACATATTTTGGAGTGTAGTAAATATAAAAAAAATTTGTTCTCTGTATTGGAAAAAGGCAATAGAGATTTGAGAGGGGGTGATTTCAAAAAATTTTTAGAACAGAAAGAAAGTTATTGGCAAATAACCTTAGATGCTGATAATAAACCAGGTTTAAAGAGTTGATCAATATAAAATGTTTTTTTTTAAAATATAGGGCCTTGAAAGTAATGAAACATTGAATTTTACATATGTATTTTTATATGTACAATTCTTATATTTAATATAGGTTTGTTTATTGATGTTTGATAGTTTTTTTCCTATGTGCTTTTATTGAGATATACAGGATCATTAATTGTTTGATTGATTTTTGGCACCACGGTTAGGGTATTTAAGGGGCAATTGTTTTGTGTTTTTTGTAATTTTTGTTTCTGAAGAAGTCATTTTATGATGAAAGCGGTAATAAATTTGTACGCTAATCTAGTTTTGTACAAGTTTCCTTGTCCATTGGAACATCCCTGCTGTTTTTCAGAACATGTAATGTATATGGCAGTGGTAACAATGGTGATAATAGCAAAGGGAATAACATAAGGGTCTGCATCTTAAGTAGGGAAGTCAGAGTGAAAAAGGCAAAAGCAAAAGAAAAGATGAAATAAAATTGTTGATAGACATGGGGTTCTCATTAAACCAAATGTTAGAGGACAACTATAATGGCTGAAGCCAGGGCCAGCACTGAAGAAATTATAAACCAGAATTTAAGATGTCACTAAACCAAAGCAGTTCAAATAAAGGGACTGCTCATTTTTGCAAAATGTTTGGCATAATAAAGCATTGTAGTATACCTGTTTAGTCACAGAGAGGAGGATGTTAGTAGTATAAGAAACACACTACTGATCTCCCGCAGAATGACAGCAGCACTAGACATGAAGGAAAAGATGACTAATGCCATTTCCATGTTTTACAAGAAAATGAACTAACCTGCTGTGTTAGACAACAGCAATGACAGTGGATGCAGGACAACCAGAAAACAACTAGACTGTCCACAGCAAATCTGGCCATTTCTCCAATGACCCCATTCTCTACTCCACACACTTGTTATTAGAAAAAAAAACAGCAGGGAGATTAATAGCTGTGAACAATGGCTATCATTATGCAGTAGAATAGTCAAGTTTTTCTTATACTACAAACAGACAGACTTCTACCTGTCAACCAACATATATAATATAATGTTTTTACATCACACAAAAGAGCATTCCAACACACACATTGCATCTAGTTGAAGTTTACATACTCTTTGAATATGCTCAAACCCTATGTCCTTGTGTCTGATGTGCAGCCCTGCCTCAGATGGTGGGATTTACTTAATTCAGCTCTTCACTTTCATCACTACCCAAATGGCTTCTACACTACACTATGCTATATTATACTACACTACACTATGTTCGATTATACTACACTACACTATGCTATATTACACTATACTATACTATGCTGCATTACACTACACTATGCTATTCAACACTATACTACACTACACTATGCTATATTATACTATACTACCCTATACTATATCATACTACACTACACTACACTATACTATATTACACAAAGCAACACTATGCTCTATTATACTACACTACGCTATACTATACTACACTACACTATACTGTGCTGCATTACACTACACTATGCTATACAACACTATACTACACTATGCTATATTATACTACACTACCCTATACTATACCATGCTATACTACACTACACTATGCTATATTACACTACACTACACTATGCTCTATTATACTACACTACACTACATCATGCTATACTATACTACACTATACTATGCTGCATTACACTACACTACACTATGCTATACAACACTATACTGCACTACACTATGCTATATTATACTACACTACTCTGCACTATACCATACTACACTACACTATGCTATATTACACTATACTACACTACACTACACTATGCTATATAATACTACACTATGCTATATTATTCTACACTACACTCTGCTACACAACACTACACTACACTATGCTATGTTATATTATACTACGCTACACTATACTATAGTATACTACACTAAACTACACTATGCTATATTACACTACACTACACTATGCTATGCAACACTGCATACATTAAACTACACACCACACCACAGACTGTCCCACACCATACCATACCACACTACACTATATTCCTATACTATACTACACTACACTATATCACACCACACTGAGTATACCCCCAATGGCTAGAACCTGAGTTATCTGTGGTATAGTCAGAATTTCATAACTCAATACCATCAAGCTAGTCATTGATTGACTATTGAATTTTATAGACCTGTGTAGAATGAGTGCATTTACTAATAATTAAATATAATTACTCAAAATCCTCAACTGTTACACATGCTGACTTGCAGGGAAGACAAATGTTCTTAAGATATTTGCAACATTTGTCATAGCAGATTCATTAAAAGCTGTCAGTGACTACACTTCAACAGCCATCAGCTCAACGACTTTGTGAGTACCAAGATATTATTCATAGAATGTGACTCCACTATGGTCATAAGCCAATTGGCTAGAGGGATGATTCATGTAAAAAATCAGCAAAGCACAAATGGGGATTGCTAAGCTTAAAGGTATCCTTGGAAACAGTAGTTTTAACAGTTTGCTTACAGCCTAGATAAGTCTTTATGAGCTATTTTTGTCTCCCTCACAGGTGGTCATTAGCTGCTCCCACTGTCTGTTTGTGGCCTCTTGGTTTGCCGATGCCTATCAACCTCCTCAAGACTAGTTTTGACAATGCTCAGGGTGGAAAAGGAGACCAAACATCCCAGGGCATCATTGTACTGCTGCCTTGGGACAGATTTTCTTTTCTCTCCCAGTAATATCTTGAAGGCATTGCATGCGATGAGCATCAGGACTGAACAATCCCTCACATCTACAAGGGGTTGATGTCAGAAGAACACCTCATCCATCTTCAGCTAGCAGCACATAGTTGTTTTTTCAGTATTCACAAGGGAAATCAAACTGTATGAGTATACCCTGGACATGCATGCCTCTGTCTTCATACTAGGATGTCCAGCCCATCATCTTTGCTTACTCTGTCAAGTACCTAAGCCACTCTTTAAACTCAGGTTGTCAGGGCCATAATCCGGGATTGATACCTCTATGCCAATAAGACAAGTAAGAGCATACAACAGTCCCATATATCCCGCTGTTGAAGGTATACAAGCAAACCTGTTCAAACACAATCTTATAAACAAAATCATTTGTGTGGTAAAGCCTAGAATGACAACAAGTAATATGTTCATGACTAGAGAAGGGTCAAAGAACATTTTTTTCTGTATGGGTCAGACTGTACTGGTGAAAAATGAGCAGCAATGCAAGCAAGATATTTTACTTAATCCAGGCTCCAGTCACATGAAAGCCTTTAAATGGGTAATGATCACTGTGATTAATGGAATCCACTTTATTACTAGATTTTGTTCCTTTTCAAAACCATGGTCTGACAGTGATTGTACTGAAGAAAATGTCTATATCTTTGAACTGGCTTTTGATATTTTGCTAGCATACAATGGTACCATTTCAGATTTACTTGATAGAGACATAATAATACCCATAATATCTCAGAGAACTACAATTAAACCCCCTATATCCTAATAACAATAATCACATGCCACAGAAAATGATGATAATGCTGTTTCTTTTACAGCTCATTAAAAAAATAATATATATGTATTTATTTTTGAAAAAAAAAACATTTTAATCTGTCGAAACTTTTAGGAAGGTATGACATGCCCACATATAAGGATATTTGATTTAACATATGTACATATGTGCATATCACAGTTTAGAATGATTATATTGAAAGCTGAATATATTTATAGTGTAAGTTTAAATATAGTGTAGAATATTTCCTAAAACATTGTGAAATGTCCCATGCATATAAAGCTATAATTTTGTGTTGTTCTGTTTGCCTGCTCTCTTATTTGTTGTTCATTAAGTTGGCTGCATTAAGAAAACTAAATTTGCTAACCTTGCCATCATTACATAATGCCATAATGGTATAGATTGTAGCTGCATTTGTCTCAGAGAATGCCCATTATTTTTTCTTAAAATATTTGTCACCAAACCTGTTGGACTTCTTTGGGAAGGTAACCAAAGCAATGTGTGAGGGATAAATAATTCACACTGCCTACCTTGACTTGGCCAAGGCATGTGACACAGTAGGCCACTTGGGCATTGTTGACAAACTCAAGAGGTTAGGTACAAACTTGCATGTCACCCAGTAGATAGCCAACTGGCTCGCAGACAGGACCCAAGAAGTTGGAATTGGGGAGTCCACCTCTACATAGAGGCCAATCATAAATGCAGTCCCTTAGGGATCAGTCCTTGGACTGTCCTTTTTGGCATTTACTTCTCAGAAGTCAAGGCCAATGTCAGTGGTCTCTTGCAAGTTAGGAGCTGTCATTGAATCCTACACTGACATAAATGTTCTCCAGGAAGGGCTGACACAAACAAACCACTGGTGCCAGAGCCACGGACTAAAACTAAATGCCAAGTAATACATAACAGTATCCTTTGGGAAGTCATCCATGCTAGTAACTATCATATTGACAACACATCCCTTAGAGTTGACCCAGTAGTCAGAGAGTTAGGGACACACATAGATAGTACTCTAACCATTGACCATTATGTGTCTACAGCAGTGAGGAAATCATTCTATGTTGCGCAGCTTATAAACAAAGGTATGTCATCTAAGTCCAAGGGAGTTATTATTCCACTGTATTCGGCATTCATCAGACCTATCATTGAGTACAATGCTCCTTTAGTATGTACCTAACCAGGCCTATACAGCAATTTGAATGTCCACAGAGGTTCCTCACTAAAAGAATACAGGGGATAATTAAAGTGTTTTATGCATACTGCCTCAAGGCCCTATCCCTGTATTCTGTCTCCTACAGGCTTTTGAGGGGAGATCTATGCCTGGCATACAGGACAGTGTTCGACCCCATTCTGATGGACCTCCTGCATATCCACAAAACAAACAGCAACCAGAATTACCCATTCTAAACACTTAAACCTTGCCTGTGATATAAATAGAACCTGCTGAAAAGAGCTATTTATCCCAGAGACTATCCTGTCTATGGAACAAGCTGCCCATCCATGTGAAGCAGAGTTCTTCCCTAACCCATTTAAAATGCAAATTGGACAACTGGATGGGGAACAGATAATTTATCTCTGGTTTGGCACCTAAGGTCTCTAATCAACACAGGAAACCTGTAAATGGTTCATCCCCCAGGCCCCTGCTTACACTTATCAAGGGTATCAGAACTTGTCAGAAATTTGGGATGCATGACTAAGCTTAAAAAGGCCTTGTGGTCGTTAGCCTAGTAAACACCTAGGAACCTATGAACCTGTCTTTCCTCCCTTCAGCCACCTCCGCACTACCTATCTTTTCCCACTCTCTTCCCCCAGCTCACTACCTAGTATCTTCTTATTTCTTCTTTATTCCAAACTCTATATCCACTTCCAACACCCATCTTCTCCTCAGTCTATCACATACCATATCTCAGACTATATATAATCATACTCATATACCTATCCTCTTATCATTTCTCTGTCTATATTACTATCCTTAACCATCATACCCCCCTCTGTCTTAGAATTCCTGCACTTAAACCTTTCACTCTCTAAATCATGCAAAACTAAGTACAACATATCTAAAATGATTTAATTTACCTTCTTACAAGTACAAGTCTACCTAGTGTCCTAGACAGACTTGACTGCAAACTATTATTCTATTTACATATCAAGATGTATTATGTCTATAACTGTGTCCTGCTGTGATAGAATGTAATGTGTACACACAGCTGTAAATTGTACTAATGTCTGTACTTTACGTGAAGCTTTTCTCCTGGGCCTTCCCAGAAACTCGGTTTCTGATCCAGTCGGACTTTCCTGGTCAACAAATGTCAATAAATACATTCTGATATTTGGCAGTTGGCTTTTCATAGGTTCATAGGTTCATAGGTTCATACTAGGCTATCTGCCCTAGGGCATTTATAAGCCTAGCCAGAGTGTGTGTGGCTTTCACCACCCCTTAGGATGAGAATACTATACCCATTAGTTTGCTGGACTGGGATTCTGTTCCATAGTGTAGGGAGTCTCTGGGTGATGAATCTGTCCCTCCAGCACGTCCTATTTATATTCGTGTTGAGGTTTAAGTCTCTTGCTCTCGTGGCTCTGGTGGATTTGGATTTTTTGAGGTGGAGCATGTCCATTAATTCCGGGTTGGACATGGCCTTGTATGTCAGGCACAGATCACCTCTAAGCAGACGGTATGCGACTGAATAGAGCTGGAGTTTCTTCAGTCGGGCATCGTATGACATATGTTTGAGCCCCTTTATCCTTTTGGTGAGGAACTTTTGGGGTCTTTCCAACTGCTGCAGGTGTCGGGTAAGGTACATTCCGAATGGGGCGTTGTACTCGATCATTGGTCTGATAAGTGAAGAGTACAGGGGTACAATGACCTCTCCTGATCTGGATTCATGATCAGGTGGGCAATGTAGAAGGTCTTCCTAACCACTTTGGCAATGTGAGTGTCAAAAGAGAGGTTACTGTCAACTTGGGTCCCCAGGTCCCTGATAACTTCTTCCGTGTTTAATGGATTACCACCTATGTGGTAATTAGGGGTTACCTTGTTTTTCCCAAAGGGTATGACTATACATTTATTGGCATTTAGCTTAAGGCCATGGCTCTGGCACCAGTTATCCATTTCTATGAGACCTTTCTGGAGGATGTCTGTGTCTGATGGAGTGTCAATTATGGTGCCCAGTTTGCAGTCATCTGCAAATTTTGTCAGCCACAATCCCCCTATGTTTGCCTGCACTTCAGAAAAATAAATGCCGAACAAGAGGGGGTCCAGGACTGAGCCCTGTGGGACACCGCTCGTGACCGGCTTAGAGTCTAACATGGCACCAGCAACTCTAACCCTGTGTGTTCTGTCCTTGAGCCAGTTTGCAACCCATCTTGTGACATATGGGTTTACATCTAAGCTGGTGAGCTTTTCTATGATGCCCAAGTGGGGTATTGTGTCGAATGCTTTTGCTAGGTCAAGGTAGGCTGTGTGAACTGCCTTACCCTCATCAATGGCCTTAGTGACTGTTTCGAAAAAGTCGACCAAGTTCAAGAGGCAGGATCTGCCCTTGACAAAGACAAATTGGGTAGGATCCAGTGTCTGTAGGTCCCCAATGTCTTTATTTATGAGTTCCATTATGATCCTCTCCATAGCTTTGCAGACAAGGCTCGTCAAGCTTATGGGGCGGTAATTTCCAGGGTCCATAGAAGCAACGCCTTTGTGGAGTGGGACCACAGTTGCCGTACGCCATTCTTTAGGTACGTATCCTGTAGTAAGGCTAAGATTAAACAGCAGCCTTATGTGTGGGTTTAGTTCCTCATTGAGTTTGTGTAGCACACAGCTGGGGACACCGTCCGGTCCCATTGATGCTGTGTTTTTTGCTTTAGAGAGAGCAGCTCTCACCTGGGCATCTCAGATGTTTGGGAGGCTAGTCTCTGGTGGGATAGATATTTCTCCTTTTGGGGGTGGAGAAATTTGCACTGAACCTGTCTGCCAGTATGTTGGCAATGTCTGTGGGTTCAGTGATTTTTTTATCATTTTGGACTAATTCTGAGCATATCTGGGAGTTTCCACCCAGGTTTCTAACATAGCTAAAGAAGGCTTTATGATTGTCTTTTGTGTCATTAGCGATTTTTCTCTCAAAGTTGGCCATGGATGATTTTATGAGTGATCGTAGTTTTTTGCTAGTATTTATCAGAGATGCCTTCCCATTTAGGGATTTTGCTCTGTCATGTAGTATTTTGTTATGTAGCATCAAAATGTATGTCCACGTGACTCAGTTAATAAAGTGAATTATTACTGCATGAGAGTGTTGTGGCATGCATTTGATTATTTTATGATATCAAAAATCTTGACCCTGCAGTATGATGCTTCTGATTTGTGGTATTATTCAGTTTGTTATATCGACTCTGAATAGGGATATTATGGTCTTCTCTCTATACAGTGTCTACCATATTTCTGGCAGCTGAAAGAAACACACCTTCACATTTATCCCTTCCAGTACTGACTTATGACTAGAAAGACTGAATAAGCTCTGCTGTGTTAATCATTGTAGCACATAGCTGAGCAGTCCCATTTCCATTAGCTAACATTGTTAATGCTACCCATCATTAATTCTCAAATCATGAAATTCTTATCTCTTTAAAACAACTGGAAATGTGTATAGGCTCCCTTATTTCATTATAAGCCTTATATCTGGAATGGTGCTGAAAGGCTTACTCTTATCTTGATACATAAAAGATTACAGTTTAACTCAATCCATTTACATTATCAGTGAAAGGGTTTAATTAGTTTGCTTTCATAAATGCAGACTTCAAGTATGCCCATTAAACTTTTACTCAAGAGGAATTTATTTAGTTAAAGTACTTCAATCAGTCAGTTCTGGAACACCATATGACACCATATGACATTTGCATAGCATGGTGTGGAATGGGTTTGAAACCTGAAGCAGCAGACATTGACACAAGTAAAAATAATCCCATATCATGTCATACAGTTTACAGCCAAAGACACAATTTCTTCTTTCCTTCTCAAAACATCTCAAAACACACTAACTATGAAGGCTGGCAGTATCACAATGCTTACACATCTACACCCACCCACTAACCTCCAGGACATATGTTCCATTAGAACTAAACAAGTACATGTGTAGCTATATGCAATGCTATACCTAATTTGGACTGAATTCCTTTGTAGCTGATTTGCATACAATTGGTTCAAGTTCAAGTGCAGACTTTGCAACTGATGCATTTTTTTTTGTCCTGTAGGACAGATGTGATTAAATTCCCCATCATTGGGATAAGTCAAACAGATCACCACTCCCCCCCTCCAGTTCCCTTCTTACTGGCATTGTTGACAAATAGAACTAATAGCACTGGGAAAATCTGAATTTAGGTTTGGAGGCATGAGCGGACTCTCAATGCTAAATGAGACCAATATATGAAAAACAGAGTCCTTTTAAACTGAAATCGTAAAGTGAGTTGAGGAAAGGAGAAACCTTATTACTTGGAATGAAAAGGAAGTACATGTGGGAGGTAAAACAAAGCAGCAAGGTAAAGCACTTCTGTTGACACTCATAGGTGTATGCATTAAAGGACAAGTTCAGTTTCATATATGCCAATTCCAAAATTGCTGTATCTCAGAAAATTCCCTTCATTCAACAACAAAACACAAACACAAAGAATGAGAATAATTACCATTCCAAAGCAGTATTACAAAAGGAACCAGGGGAGCAGAACTGCAAATTGAGTATGGCAGGATTGATACTAACAGAAACCCTAGTAGAATATAAGGTTTGACGCAATGAGAACCCAGCTAAGAAGAAAACACTCTCGGCCTTGTCTTAACTAATGTCACTATGGTGACATGGCTGAATTAAAACAGACATTGGCCAACAGTGTTCATGCAATGGTTTGGTTTATCATCCTTAAGAGTAATGAAGCTCAGAAATGAAGCCAAAGACTGGAATCCACCACAGGAAAATGTATTCAGCATTTTTGTCTCTGAGATAGAGACTTCTTCAGAATAAAATACACACATCCCAACAACCTTTATATACCAAATGCAATTAAAACATTTAGTCAATTAATCAGTCAACTGAGCAATCAAGTAGTAACATATCCTGTTCCTTAAAATCCCCCACCATAGTGTACACACTCACATGCAATAATAAACAGCCAGATAAAATGAGGAATGAATAATAATGAATAAAACCATGTAGACCCTTCATATATATATATATATATATATATATATATATATATATATATACATAAATATCTGCTGAAACAATTATTATGAACATGTTATATATGTATGAATAAAATATATAGTAAAACCTTAAAATGTATATGTATATTGTATATATGTACCGATGCACCTAAAATAGTTGTGAAAAAATAGACGTAAAACATCCCTTCAATTATTTTTTACTTTATACAAAATGAGTGTAAAAAGTATGTGTAGATTAGTTAAAAAATTGTGATTTTAATCTAAGAATAGAACTAATAGATACTGAGCTGTTGAGCCCAGATGGTTCTGAGGCATTGGACCTAATTTGCCACCTCAGCTCTGAGAGCTCCAAACTGAACAGTGTATTAACCATTGAGTAGTGGAGATGAATTATTTAATTAATTTCTAAAACATTTAATTTTGTAGCACCTTCCTTTTAACTTTATGACATTTCTGGGTATACAAACCTAAAGTATTGGCAAGGTATACTAAAAAGTGTTGCATTTATATCGTTACATATTTCATGAATTTTAGTGTAATAATGTTTTCAAAAACAGCTAATGATCATGTTGTACTAGCCATTGTGTATAGCTTAACACCCTTTTAGTACTTAGGCTTTTAACTTTGTTTTTTATTTAGTTGCATATGTTAAAGCATAGGTCTTTAAAGCACACGTGTATAGTTTTTCTGAATGAATTTTGATGAGCGGGGATCCATGATGTAATTAATTAATTATTCAGTATTCTTTTCCCTGACTGTAAGGGGAGCATCATGTGACTTTTATGTAATGGTATTAAGCTATGATTTTACTTTTTGCTAAATTTCTGATGAAGTTTGAACCAAGATTGAAACGAAAAGCACTTTAGTAAACTTTTTATAGCTTCGTTCTAGTGCCCCAGAGTCTTTTAGTTTATTTTGCAGTTGTTTTTAAACTGTTCCATGCTTCACATAATTATGGTGAACTGAACACCATAAGATAAAGATGAACAATGGTGGTGTGAATAAGAAAATACCTGCCTGACCAACAGCTAGTATGAAATTCCTGTAAAAAAGGTCAGTAAGCAGAGGAATGTCATAGAATTTAGTGGTAAAGCTGTTGTACCATGTTTTTATTAAATATTGCACTGGGGCTGGGAAAATGATTGGCATACATCCTGCTGACACCAAAATAGGTACACTAGTCATAGAATGAAAGGACTAGTTGTGAAGAATAGAAAGTGTTATTTGTCTTGATTTTATATCATGGAGCTTAATGGAACCATGTTCAACATATAAGGAGAGAAACAGGTTTTATACCACACTTTTTTTTCTGAAGTTATTACAAGGGGATAAATTGTAGAAGTTTCAGCAATTAGAATGACAGTAGGTCCTCTACATAAAACAAAGCACCACTGTTTATGAACATTTTAAGGATCATTATCATCCTTATCGTCCTCAATGCTTTTTTTAATATTTCCTTCTATATGTGATTGGGGCATTGTATCAACAGTTGCCATCTCTCACAATTCAATGCCACTTTTCTACCTTCTTTGGCAGTCATTCATTACTGTTGCAGGTCTTTTCTAACAAAATCCATCCACCTCTTTACTGGACTCCCTTGTTACATCTTGAATTATTTCTGTCTGTCTAAAATCTTCTTCACCAGATTGTATTTCTGCTTTCCTGCACATGTGCCTGAACCACTGTAATCTGTACTCTATGACCTTCCCTGCAATTGGAGTTACTTTGGCTTCTGCTCTGATGTCTTTATTCCTTCATCTATCCCACATTGTCCATCCTACCACCTGTCTCAAGTATTTCTCCATTATCTCTAGCTTCCTCAACTGCCCTGCATTTCCTGCCCAGAATTCTGTACTATACAGTAGTTCTGGCACACCAGTGATTGTGCACCTTACTTTTCAACTTCTTAGGCATTCTTCTGGCACAAACTACCCCTCTGATTCCATAAGCACTTCTTCCGAATACTTAAAGCTGTTCACCTTTTCTACTGTTTTTCCTCCCATCTTAATTCTCAGCTACTTCTGATTTCCCCCCATTTGCTGTTTTATCTTTTGTGCCTTCAGCTTTGCATTTCATTCCCCTATTATTTGCTGAATCTTGTTTAGAATCTACCTGTAATGCCACATCATCTGCATACAGCAGCTTGGCTGATCTGTCATCTCCAACCTGTTTGCTAATGTAGTTCATCATCAGTATGAACAAGAGTGCTCAGAGCTGTATCTCAGTACACACCCACTCACACTGGGAACCCCTCAGTGAATCTGAGCACTCTTCGGACTAATTCTACCAATGTTTCTTGGACTTTAAGCTATCACAGGACTGATAAAATTAGCATTCTTGGGAACTTGTCATATGATTTATCCAAGTCAAGGAATGCCCAATTGGACTCTTTCTTCACCTTTAGTTTCTTCTTATGTATTTGTATCACTGAAAATATCAGGTGAGTTGTGCTGCATCCTGATCTACATCCATGCTGCTCATCTCCCATCTTACTTTCTACAACTCTGGATATTTGTTCATCAATCTCCCTGTCCAGAACTTCCATGCATACACCTCTGGACTGCCCATGGCTGTGAATGTTCCCTTTGTTCTTGTAGCTGGCACAAGGATACTTTTCTTCAGTCATCTGGGATATATCTTCCTCTCAGTACTGCTCTCTGGAGCCATTCTCCTCCTAATTCACCCAACATTTGATGACATTTGCTGTGACCACATCTGAATCTGCTGCTGTTTTGAATTAATTTACCTCAGTGATGTTCTTACATCTTTCGAGGGTGGTCCTCTCTTCTTTTACTGTATGTTGTGTCTGGAGCAGTACAGCTTCTGTGGCATTTTCTTCATTTAAAAGCTGCTGAAAGTACTCCTTCCATCTGCCTTTGATGTATTGCAGCCTGGTTGGCAGGTTGCTGCTGGAATCCATTGTGAAAGTTGTCTGATGAATCTTCTTTATCTTTTTGCCTTTTCCTTGCAATCTAATAGAGTTTCTTTGTGCCATCCGCTGAGCCCTTTTCCACCAGCTGGTACAGTGCCTCTGATGCCCTTTTCTTTGCTATTGCAACTGATCTCCTAGCCTCTTTATTAGCCAACCAGTACTTATTCTTAACCTGGCCCATCTTTTCTATATCTCACTTTTTTCTGCATTCTTTCATTCTTTCCTTTGATGCCTTCCTGGAATTCCACATTCCACCATCAGCTTTCCTTATGCATCTTATTTCCATACCTGGCTCAGCCACATACCCATTCTATGGTCCTTACATGTGCTGTTTTAAGGTGCTCCCTTTGTTTTTCAACAGTGCCTAGTTCTTCTACTTCCTGAGGTTTTAGACTGCTCATTGTTACCGTGAACTCTTCTGCTTTCTCTTCAGTCATCTTCCAGGTCTTCGGCCTAGTCTCTGTCGACTCTAGCTCCTTCTCTGACCACTGCCTGCAGCTGATTGTGGTAACCAATGGTTTATGCTATCAGCTAAGTGTTTCACTGGAGACGATTTTACCCCAAAGCTGTTTCCTTACTAGGAGAAAGTCTACCTGCATTGCGTGTTGGCCACCTTTGTATGCAATTGTCTCTCTTTCTGAACCATATATTAGCCAGGTCTATATTAGATAAACAAAAGTTTACCTTAGCAAATGCTCTAATAATTGAAAATCCCGGATCTCAATATGCTTTTTGTGAGATTGCAGTACAGTGAAGATCAGAATATTTGCCCTTTCCTCTCTGTAGTGCAATATATATATATATATATATATATATATATATATATATATATATATATAAATATATATATATATATATATATACATATACATACAGATAGATAGATAGTGAGGGGTGTGGGGAGAGGCGCAGTCTTTCACAATAGCAAGTTCAAGGTCTGGGATGTTTGATTATTAGAGCGTTCGCTAAGGTAAACTTTAGTTTATCTAATATAGACCCTATTGGCCACCATCTAGTCATTTGCCATACAGAAGTCTAGCATGGTCTCTCAGGCAGTTTTCATATCCTTTTCTGTTTGTCTCATTCAGGTACCCCATCATTAACACCAACTCATGTTGTGCTGCTTTATCTAGTAGATCCTGCAACTGCTGTCTGAATGCACTGTTTTCTTTGGTATCACAACTCTGCTGTGGGGCCCAGGCTGAGGGAAGTAAATATTGTGGTAGGCTTGTATAGGCCCTAGGAACCTATGAACCCATGAATAGTGGATTATAACTAGTGCCCTATACTTATACTGGACTCTGGTTGTCATGACTGTCACTAATTCTGATCTTCTGAGGCTTCTCCCTCACCATGATTCATCATCATCAGCAGCAGCAACATCACCAACCCTCTTTTTCCCATTTTCTACATGGGGTCAGGGTGTTGTATTAACTGCCACCATTTCTCTCGATTCAATGTCTTACTCCTGCCTTCTTCAATACTCATACCTGACTGTCGCAGATTCTTTCATGCAATCCATCCATCTGTGTGCTGGATGCCCTCATTTCCTCTTACCTTCTTCCTGTTTGTCCCAAATCTTCTTTATCAGATTGTGTTCTGCTTTTGTGCATGTGCCTAAACCACAGTAATCTGTTCTCTTTGACCTTTTTCTGCTCTTATATCCTCATTTCTTTATCTGTCCAACAGTGTGCATCCTACCACCCTTCTCAGGACCTTCATTTTGATCACCTCTAGCTTTCTCATGCTGCCCAGATGTCTGTACCATACATTAGTGCTGGTTGAACCACAGTTTTATATAACTTACTTTTCAGCTTTTCTGGCATTCTTCTGTCATACACTGCACTACACCTGCCACTCTATGCCAGTTGGCTGCAGCCCATCTGATTCTATCTTTGACATATTCATTCAGACTTCCCTTCTTCTCAACCACTCCTCCCACATACCTGAAGCTATTAACTTGTTCTATGATCTTCTATCTCAATTCTTAGCTTTTGCTGATTTCCTCAATTTGCTATCATTACCACTGTCGTATCTGCACTTACTTTCATCCCATGTGCCTTCACTTTTGCATTCCATTCTCCTATCCTTTACTGAAGTTCTTGCTCAGAGTCTGCCTGTAATGCCACATCATCTGCATACAGCAGCTTTGTTGATCCGTCCCCTCCAACCTGTTTGCTATTGTAGTCCATCACCAGTATGAACAGCAGTGAGCTCAGAGTTGAACCCTGGTACACAACCACTCCCACTGGGAACCTTAGACTGAACACTGTTTGTACTTGAGTCATTGGGTCCTTGTACATAGCCTGCACTGATTCTATCAATGTTTCTTGGACTTTGAACCACCCTGGTACTGCTCAAATCAGCTTTCTTGGGACCTTGTCATATGCTTTCTCCAAGTTTATGAATGTCCAGATGGACTCTTTTCTCATCTCTGGCTTCTTCTCAACTATTGTTCTCACTGCAAACATCAGATCAGTTGCACTGCATCCTGATCTGAATCCTAACTGCTCATCTCCCATCTTACTTTCTACTACTATGGGCATTTATTCATCAATCACCCCATCCAGAACTTTCATGTGATGTGACAGGGGTTTGACACCTCTGTACTGTCCACAATTGTGGATGTCCCCCTTGTTCTTGTATACTGGCATGAGTATGCTTGCCCTCCAGTCATCTGGGATACACCCCTCTCTCCACACTGTTATGAGTACCTGCAGGAGTCATTCTCCCCTCTGTCACCCAGCATCTTTATCATATCTGCTGTGACCTCATATGATCCTGCTGCTTTCCCTGACTTCATTTTCCTTAGTGCTGTTCTTACTTCTTCTAAGGTGGGCTCCTCTTCTTCTCTCATCATAGGCTGTGTCTGGGGCAGTACAGTGTTTGTGGGGTTTTCTTCATTCAGAAGTTGCTGGAAGTACTCCTATCTACCTTTGATGTCCTGTGGACTGGTGAGTAGGTTGTTGCTGGCATCCCTTATGAAGGTTGTCTGACTATCTTCTTTATCCTTCCGTCTTTGTCTTGCAACCTGATATAGTTTCTTTGTGCCACATATTGAGTCACTTTTCAGAAGATGGTAGAGTGCCTCCTATTCCCCATTCTTTGCTATTGCAATTTCTTTCTTAGCTTCTTTGCTAGCTAACCAGTATTCGTTCCTAGCCTAGTGTGGAGAAAAGCTCCACACTAAAGAACAATACATGCATACTATACAAAGAACAATACAAAATATATAGAATGCACAATACATGACATGCAATACAGCGCAATAGATCATCATGAATCAGTACAATACAACAGACAGGGTGCAGTTGACAGTTTGAATCACAGTGCAATACAAAATGAAGGATAAAGTAGATAACACACTTAGATTTTAACAAGTTGGTATATAACAAGGTAGGATAAATGAGTTTGTTATATGAATAGCTTAGTCTGGGTAAGTAACACTTAAGTTACAAGCTTGAATATAGGTGATAGCAGGCAGTGCCAGCACTGTAATTAGGTAAGTATTTAGAGATGGAAATAGATATATCAGAGTAGTAATAAATGAAGATGTGATAGTATACAGGAGAAAGTCAGGTTTTGAAGTGCTGTTCGGCACATGTGCAATGCCATAGAGAGGAAAGGTGTTGTCTCAGGGACTTTTTAAAGAGAGCTGGACTGCTGATAGTCCTAACTGATGGTGGGAGGGTAGTCCATAATTTTGCAATAGTATGGGAGTACAGCAGATGACCAGCAGAGAGGTTTGGCTTTTCTTCCTTCAGGAACAATTGGTTTTCAGATCAGAGAGGTCTATTTGGATGGTACTGATGGCTTGTATACAAATTTGTGTGTGGTGCTAAGTTGTAGACAGGTAAGATAATGTGGGAGTTCTAGCCAATTTAGTAAGGGTAATGAGAATCAATGGTGAGAAGAATATTTTGCATTGGTTATAAATTTAACAATTTTATTGTAGCATGAGTCAAGTTTGTATTTCAGTAAGGACTGGATATTGGTAAGAAGAGGGGCACTGTATAGAAGAGTTGGTAGTGGAAAGAAAGAGGCTAGGGACAGTTTTGTGGAGTGGTTGAGGACATACCTCTCAACCTCTTTGTGCAAGAAATCTGGAAAAAGCTTGACAAAATGGAGGGGAGGCAAAGGCCCAAAAAGACACATTTTAAATATTACTGTTATAAATTTAGAAAGTTGCTAGAGTAACACTGTTTGTTTTAACATACATTTTCTGAAGGATTTGAAGTCTGAAACTCAAATGTGTGTAATTATTTAGTGACTTCAGTCCTCAGGTCATCCCATCGATTTGCCAGAAAACCACAAATTCTATGAGGAACAGACCAAAAATATGAGTAAAAAATCTGGACAGTCTGTGAAAATCTGGACAGTTGAGAGGTATGGTTGAGGAAGTATTTGTGTCTATAGAGAATGCCCAGTTTTTGATGTTTTTTTTTAATATTACTGTGAATATGTAGGTCAAATGTTATGTTTTCATCTATGATAGCTCCTAGTAGTTTTGTATTGGAACAATTTCAATGATAGTGTTATTCTGAGAATGAATAGTGAATTCATTCTCGTTTAGGATGATGATTTTTTTTTTTTAGGGGTAAATAGCACAAGTATCATTTTGTTGGGGTTTAGGGCGAGATGATTATTGGTCATCCAAGTTTCAGTAGAAGTGAGGTCACTTTGGGTAAGTTGTAGAAGATCTGATGTGGATTTGGCAGTGCAGATGGTGGTTGAGTCATCTGCATATTGGATGACAGTACCTTGACTAAGAGTGTTGTGGAAGCTGTTGATGAAAATGTTGAACAGGAGGGGCCCAAGTATGGATCCTTGGGGAACACCTGTGGTTTTGTTCAGGAATAGAAAGAATGTTGCCACTTAGTAGATTGTTGCCTATTTGTGAGGTAGTTTGAGAACCGGTTTAGGGTTGGGGAGACATGCCTAAGTTATAGAGTTTAGTAAGAAGAAGGGGTGGGAGACAGTATCTAAAAGCCTTAGAGAGGTCAAGAAAGTGATGAAACAATTCTTTCAGCATCTCGGGCCCTGTTAACTGTATCCATGAAGGATATTAGAGCTGTAGTAGCACTGTGACCAGGCCAAAAACCATGCTGAGTAGGAAACAGGATTTGGTTGTGAAGCAGATGATTAAGCCATTGAATGTGAATGTATGTTTCTAAGATATCTGAGATGGGTGAGAGGATAGCAATATGTCAAAATGTGGAAATGTCAGTATTATTGCTGCCTTTATGGAGGGGACAATATAGGCTTTTTTCCAGATTGAAGGTATGTGGGACTCCTGAAAAGATCTGTGCAAAAGTATGCTTATAGGGTAGGCAATAGAGCTGACTGATATTTGCAGGAATTCTGGAGGTAGGTTGTCACGGGCATTGGTGCCAGGTTTGAGTTTAGAAAGCATTTTTATATGGTGGCGGTAGGTATTTGTGAGAGAGAACAGCTGGGTAATGAGGTAGTAGAGGTATTTTGTAAGGATGGATCTGAAGGGATGAGGTTAGTTTGTGGAAAGGTGGGGGTGAGGGTGTCTATGGTATTAATGAAATAGGAATTGAAAAGTGAGGCTATTTCAGTTGGTGTTTTGTCCATATTTAGACAAGGATTATTATTTGAGCCTGGATTTAGTAAGGAATTGATGGAGCTCCAGAATTTTTGGGGTTTTGCTTGTGTTGGTTTTGTAGATTAAGGAAGTGTTCTGTTTTAGTTTTGATGACTAGACACTTTACCTGATTACAAAGCTGTTTATATCATGAGAGGTTAGAGCGAGTTTTGTTTTTTTGCCATGATTTCCATGCCTTGTCCCTGACAGCCATGGTTCCTTAGTCAGTTTGGTAAGCTAGCTGGCATGGTTAGTTTTTACTCTCTTTTGATAGAGTGGGGCTAAGGTGTTTAGGATTATGAGATATGTTGTGTTGAAGAACTCAACAGCCTGGTCAAGGGGAAGGAATTTTAGTGCATCCCAACTGGTGGTTTTTAAAGTTTCATTAAAGCTGGTTAGGCAGAAATGGGATAAGTCTCTAGTTTTCTTATATTGGTGTTTATTTAGTGTTTGGGTAGTTTTTCATAGTATAATGACAGGTAGGTGGTCACTAATGCTACTAGGGAGTGTCCCTGAGGGGGTGATTTTATTTGGGTTGGACACCATAGTCCAGTCTTGTCCATTGGTCGATAGAGCTTTCCCAAGTAAGCCAAGCTTGGTAACTGGACACCAGCTGCATAGTTTATTGACCCAAGGTTGCTGGGACATTATGGAGGGAAACACATTGACCAATAGGGGCACATAACCCCCTCCCACTGTTAGCATGGGTCCTTGAAAAAGGTCAGAGTAGGCTGTCCTCAACCCATTTATCCCCAGAAAATATCCATGCCCATTTTGGTGACCTAGATCCCATTTTTTACACTGCTGAGTAGTTAGCTGCAACACTGTTTATAGGCTGTAATCCACGTACTCCTATCAATAGGATGCAATGCATCATGATTGATGCCTAAAGTAGGAGGTCTACACAACTCTTCCCCCAATAGGAGTATGTGCTACTGCCCACAACTCCATTCTTTGGTAAATTTATGGTTGTGAGGATTTTTGGATGTAGGAGGAACCCCCCAGAAGGCATGCAGACTCTACACAAACATTGACCAAAGGTCAGGATCAGACATTGTACTTTGTGCATGAGAGTCAGACACCTTAACCATTATGCCAACTTGGGATCAGGATAGAACCTTTTTACCTTCTACATGAGAGGCAAAGACAATAAATATTATGCCAACTGTGTCTCTAAGGAGCAATTCTGTGATAAAGAACATACATAGTGTCACTCATCTTGTGTAGCTAGTTAAGATGAAGAGGCTCAGGTGTTCATTTATATACTTTATTACATACAAACACATCAGGATTGATAGTAGCAACATAAAATATAAGCATACTAACTGACTACTACACATACATACATGCTTACACCTCTGTAGCTCACTACAAAATGGCAGTCTTGCTTGCACATGCTCTGTATTTATATACACGTTAGCTCACTGGAAAGCTTCTTAAAGGTACATACACACCCTGATCTACATTCTCCTTCTTTGATAATGACATTTGAATAGACATGTAAGTTATACAGACAATAATGAACAAACAACATTAATGTCAAAGCTGCCGTGTATCTGGAACAAGGTCTGGAAATGCAACCTGATCATGCAATGTAGCAATTAGGACTGGGTTTAGCAACAGGGACAGTTATTGGTGAACAATCTGCTTTAGGACTCTCTGGGATATTCTCAGGAGCAGGGATATTTGCTGGAATGTCCTCTGGAACTGGAACACTGGATAAGTCACTCTGAGAACTAGAATCTTTATCCCAGGCAAGAAGCTGCAATACTGGCTCAGACACTGGTACTAAATGTTTCCAATTCCATCTAAATTCTATTTCTTGTGATTTCGCAATGTACGGCCTGGCCTTTGGATATAAACTTTTCATGACTCTAATCCGATCAAAACCTTTTGCTGTCTGCGCCCTCACTATCTTAATGGATTGAGCAGTTTGCTGGTCTTATCATAATAGGACTTCTGGGACAAATGCTTTTACAGGAGTTGAGCTTTCATTGCTTTGTTGCTCTTAGCACATGGAACCAACAAATTGCTACTGATTGGTAGTGTGGTTCTGGTTTATCTCGATATAAGTCTCTGGGCAGTTGAACCAAGATGATTATTGTGAGGAATGTTTATGAGATTCAGGAGATTCAGAAAAACATCAATATTGTCTTGTTTTGACTCCTCTAACAGCTGTTTTGTATGTTGAACTGCACATTCTGTCAAACCATTTGACTGTGGCTACTCAGGACTACTTGTAACATGAATAAAGTCCCATTTCTCAGCAAATTTCTTGAACTGCTGGCTTGTAAACTGTGCACCATTGTCAGAAATAACTGTGCAGACTACCAAGGACAGAAAAATGTCTCTTCAACTTAGTAATGACAGTACTGGATGTGAGATTAGGAAGTAGGTCAATCTCAAATCAATTTGAATAAGAGTCTGCTAACACCAAGTAATATTGACCATTCCGTTCGAAAATATCTGTACCTACTGTCAACCAAGGTAGTTCAGGAATCTGGTTTAGCTGAAGTGGTTCTTTCTGTTGATCATATTTAGTACCATTATAAACAGAACAAGATGGAAGTACTCTATCAATATCTCTTGACGTAGAAGGCCAAAATACTAGTCCTCTTGCCCTTCTTTTGGTAGAATCAGTTCCTGGTGTCCACGATGCAATATGTTAATGTATTCTTGTTGCAAGGATTTTGGAACAATCACTTTTGGACCTTTCATGATGGTACCATTGTCAGACAAAACCTCATCTCTGCAGGGAAAATATTACTGCACTTTAAGAGGTAAACAAGGTTGCTTTGATGGCCATCCTCAACTGATAAAGTAGCTGAGCTTCTGGAGAATTGGATCTGAAGCTGTATGAGTTCTAAACTCATCAAGATGTGTGGAAGAAAAATTTCTCATTTCCATGACTTCAAAATCAGGTTTCCTATTTTCATGCAGTTCAGTGGTATTTCTGGGAGATCTGGATAAAGCATCAGCAAGATAAAGAAGTTTGCCTTTTGTGTAAACAAGATTGAAATTATACTTTTGCGATTTCAACATCATGTGTTGCAATCTTGCAGGAGCTGTGTGCATAGGCTTTCTTAAAATAGTGACTAGAGGTTGGTGGCCAATCTCAGCTTGAATAGGTCATCCATAAATATAATCATGGAACCTCGAACATGCAAACACAATTGCTGAGAGTTCTTTCCCTTTCTGAGCATACTGCATCTTGGTTTGGGTTAAAGTTCTCGATGCATTGGCTACTGGTCTACCCTCTTGAAGAATGACTGCACCAAGACCAAACTTCGAGGCATCACAGGAAAGAGTTACTGGTTTGTGAACATCATAATTTCTTAAGGTGGGTGGACTGGTAATTCTCTGTTTCAAGTCATCAAATGCTCTCTGGTGTTGTTCTAACCAGGTCCAAGTTACATCTTTGCATGTCAGCTCTCTTAACAGTGCTGAAAGTTGGCTCAAATCTGGAATGAACTCACCTAGATAGTTAACCATGCCAAGACAACACTGTAGGGCTTTAACATTGTCTGGTGCTGGCATCTCAAGAATTGCTGTTTGCTTGGAAGGATCTGGTCGTATGTCTGAACTGGTAAACAAATGACCAACATAAGTAACTTCATGTAGCCTGAATTTGCACTTCTGAGGATACAGCTTAAGATTCACTTTGTGAGCTCATTCTAGAACTTTCCTGAGGTTTCTATCACATTAAACTTCACCATTGCCTCCTACAAGAATATCATCTACTATAATAGCACATGGATATCCAGAAAAAATGTGTTCCATTGCACGTTGAAAGACTTCACTGGCAGATTTTATCCCAAATGGCATTTTCAAAAATCTGCACCTCCCAAAAGGTGTACTGAAAGTGTGTTAGCAATGAAGGTTTTCTGTCAAGCAAAATTTTCCAAAATGAACTTTTTGCATTTAAGACAGAAAAAACAGTGGCATTTGGTATAAGAGCAGCAACTTGTTTGACTGCATGCATTGGATGATGAGGTCATTTCAGTGCTTTGTTCAACTCTCATGGATCAATACATATTCTAATATCATCTGAACTTTTCTTATGAGCTACTACCATGAAGGATACCCATTCAATTGGTTCTTCTACTGGACAGATCACTCCTTGCTGCACCATTCTGTCTAACTCATCTTTGACTCTAACCTGCATAGCTACTGTAACTTTCCTTGCTGGTCTGACAACTGGGATGACATCAGGGTCTAACTTCATGGAGTACACAACTGGGAGTTTGCCTAGTTTGTCTTCAAAAAGATCAGCATAGGTAGAAAAAAATAGTCTGGGTGAAATTAGAACAGTTGTCCTTCAAGCTTACATGGTGGACTTATTAAATGAAACTAGTCCCATTTTCAAACTGTCTCTGAGGCCTAATAATGACTGCATGTGTCTTTTTGGCTACGTAAAATTGCAAGTCATAGCTGTTCCCAGCAGAGTAACATGAAAGCACTAATGAGCCTTTGGTTTGAATTTCTTCACCACCATAAGCAACAAGCTTCACACATTTATCCAAATCAAGCTTCTCACCAGCTCTTACTCTAGCAAATGTTTCTGCTGACATAACATTGGACTTTGAACTAGTATCAACTTTGAGCCCTATGGGTGTCTCATTAATCTGAATAGTACAAGATACTTCACTCTTTGCCCACAAATCTACTGCATTGACTGTCTCCACAAGCACAGACACACCATCAACATAAAAAGTAGGGTCACAGCTTTCTAATTAATCAACTTGTCTCTTGGAATGTTATCTTTTAATAAAAGAATGGACCTCTTTTGATTTACAAAATCATTGAAAATTATTCCAATTTTTACATTTGGGGCACTGCCGACCAAAAGCTAAGCACTTTTTTCTTTTAGACTCATGATTTCTACCATAATTATGACAGTTGACTATAAGGCTAGGTGAGGGCACATGCTTTGAGTTTGCTGACTCACCCTTGTGCTTCACTGAGCATGTCCATTTTACAGAGCACACCTTGGAATTTGTTAGAAATGTTCTGAGGTTCACTGAAGTAATCACACCCTTAGGACTGTATCTTTTAACCACATGCTGCATACTATCAACATTAGCTTTGGAAGGTGCTGGAAGCATGCATTTCTCATTTGTAAGCATGTTTGAGTGCTTTTCTGTGAGCTCATATATTTGACAAATCTCTATGGCTTTATTCAAAGTTAAATCACTGTCTCAAAGCAAAATCTTTCTCACTGCATCATCTTTAATACCACACACAAGCTTGTCTTTTATCAGCTCATCCCTTATATCACCAAATCTGCACATTTTAGCCTTATTTCTCAAGTCAGTTATATATGCTGCAACAGTTTCACCAGGCTTTTGATCTCTTGCATAAAATGTGTCTTTCAATTGTAATATTTGTCTGGGGGTTACACAGTTCTCTAAATTTATGTTTTAAGCACTCTGGGTCTTCCTTGTTTCAGCCGTTACCACTATATGGCAGTTTTCTCCTCCCCTGCATATACAGCAGGTGCATAAACAAATGAACATTCTCTTTCAATGGCTTCTGAACCAGATAAATTAAGCAGAATAAGTGCCTTTGTGCATGCATCCTTGACAGAAAATGTAGCCTATATGAAAGTATTCTACTCTTGCTCAAGCACTCTCCAATTTTCTGCAATATTACTATCAAGTACAAATGGTGCAGGTCTGCAAAATCCTTTTGCCATGCCAACAAAGTATGCTTATACACAATGCAAAATATGGCCCTTGTAATTATGTACCAACATTCACACACCAGGTAACTGTAGCAACATTCAAAAACACAATAAACTCTTTGAAAGACTGTACTTTGAGAAATATTTTTTGAAATGGCTGTATTTTCAAAATAACTGCACTGTAATATTGCACAAACTTGTGACACTTTGTGCACTTTGGATATTTTAAATAGCTCTAGTTAATGCAATAAAAGTAGCACATAGCGAAAAAATACAGTCAGCTTCCTTTTGAATACTTTTATCAATATGTCACAGTTTCTGACATTTCATTTAACTAGAAATTCATTTTGAGTGTTCTGAGTGCTTTGTTTTATATTCATTGAGTGCTAAATCATTTAAGTGAGTTTTAGCACATGGAATTAATTTCTGACTTGTTTTACCAGTCGTTTGAGCAGTAGGGATGATCCACTCCTGTATATTCCTCCAACTTCAACTGAGTGCCTCATGGTCTTGACTTTGGATAACATTCTGACACCATGCATCTTGTGTAGCTAGTTAAGATGAAGAGGCTTGGGTGTTTGTTTATATACTTTGTTACATACAAACACATCAGAATTGATAGCAGCAACATAAAATATAAACAAACTGACTGACTACTACACATACATACATGCTTACACCTCTGCAGCTCACTACAAAATGGCAGTCTTGCTTGCATGAGCTCAGTATTTATATACATGTGCTAGCTCACTGGAAAGCTCTTTAAAGGTACATACACACTGTGATCTATATAGTACTGCAGCTGTTTTATTTTATCTTATTAACATTTTTGGTACCCAAACTGGCAATTTTGTTAATTGCTTTTGTTTAGAATATACTATGACAGGATTAAATAGAGAAGAAACAAATGCTGGGAAAGATGAAAGACAAAAGAGGAAGAATAATGTGGAAGATGCTAAAGTTGATGAAGAGCACTACTGAAGTACTAAATATGAATTTGCAAAAACTTCAACAATTCTTGACAGAGAGAACTGGTATGATAAAATTCTTGAGGTCACAGAACCAAATTCAACTGAATGACTAAACTACAGTAACTACAAATGTCTAGGATAACCTGCTACTGATTACTAGGTGTTAGAGACGGTGAGAGATGAGATTTCATGTAAACATTTGCAGTATTATGCTTATTTGTATGAGAAATCCACAAAATACATGCCTGGTTGGGAGACCCTAAGTAGGACAGAAGAATACAATTTGACTGTCACTATGAAAAGACAGTGATACAAGTCTAATCAGATGTTCAATAAATGCGTTAGACAGAGAATTCCAGAAGTTTAATTCATACATTCATATTATAAGACTGCATCTGGGGTACAGTATTTGGCTCTGTTGGACATAAATAGGAAGGGAGTCCAGTTTGTCAGCAGACTGTTTCACTGAAAACTGATAACTTTTCCCAATGTTGTCTAACCCTGAAGGATGTTATATTACATAAGGAGGTGTGAGGACTCCATCCCTCGTTCTAGGCCACTGTTCTTGTTTTGGAGATTTTTGGAGAAATGACCTGCTACTATATCAGGACTTCAAGTGCTGTACCATATTCAGGATGCAGGTATAAAACGAAGGGTCCTTTTGACTGGAGTGTGCTGACATTGCACAGCTGTGCACTAGTTTGGAGAGATTTTCAACTTTCTCTAGATCATGAAATGAAGACATTCCGCAGCTGATTTTGTGTTGCTATTCCTGATGCTATAACAGTTTTTGGAGCATTCAGACTGTAAGTGCTTTACGTTTGTTTTCTTAAACTAGAACGTTTGGTTTAGCTAGGTGATAGAGATAATCTTGCACGCTGTAGTAGTTATTCTAGTCAGAGACAGTTAATCATTGCCATGTTCTATGTATCTGAGCTCTGCTGGATCGTACACAGTTGTTTGCTGGTTGAGCCTCTTGTTTCTTTTGTTTGCTATTTATAACTGGGTGAGTGCATATTTGCTGTTTTTTGACTAGATTACTCTGAAGCTGTCACTTCTATGAACTGGTTTGCAGACATTTTCATCCTAATTTTACAAAATTTCCAAGTTTCTATATACCATTAACATAACAACTAAACCATACCCGATTTAATTTTGGTATTCCTGCTGGAACTGCTTTCAGAGTATTTAACTGTAACTGCTTCATCTTGTCTTAAAGTATAATAACTTGTTTAGTCAGGTGTTGGAGAGGGTGGGGTGGGGGGCATCTTATAAACTGTAGAAATTATTCTTGTGAAAGAAGATTAATACTCTATGTTCCAAGTATTTAAGCACCATTAGCTTGTCCAGAGTTGCTTGCTGGTTGATTCTGCCGTTTTTTTTTTTTTGTTTTGTTTTTTTAATTGCGGTTTACAGCATGTCTGAGTGCTCAGTTGGTATTCTTTTGGCTGGATAAATGTAAAGCTGCACCTCTGTGCACTCATTTTCAGATATTTACAACCTAATTGTATTAACTTTTGTGTTTCTCTACACCAGTGAAGAAAAACATATATTTTATTTGATTTTATTTTAATATTCCTGCTGCAGGAACTGTTGTTTGGACAGCTGCTGGGGCCATCTTGGAAACTGTAGTAGTTTTTCTTGTTAGAAAAGGTAATTTACTGCCATTTTCTAAATATCTGAGAATCACTGGCTCTTTCAGGACTGTTTGGTAGTTGATTATTCTGTTTCTACTGTCCTATTTAATTGTGTTTATATCTCAGCCAGGCACTGAGCTGCGATCTGTTTAACATTGTCATAGTTGAGGGTGAATAGGGGGCAGTGAGTGCATTTTCATTGCTCTCCTCAATTAATTCTTCCAAACTGTTAATTTTCCCCCGATTGGCAGCAGCTTGATCATGCCCAAGGCAGCATTAGCACTAGCATCTCTGATTTGCTACTAGTTGTGCTGAGATCAGCAAGCTGTGTGCCACTGTTCACACTGCTGATACTGGTCAGATAGTAGTCCTCACTGCACTCCCTCAATTTCTGTTAGCTTCCCTGTGCACATAGCCAGCTAACATTGAAGTACTGGACAATATGGAGGGCCAGCAAATTGTTCCCCTTGTATCGCCAGCCTCCTACAACTTGGTATCCTAAAGCAGTATAGTAACCGTCTTATGCTCACTGATAATAAGCACCTATTAAACACAGGCAACTCTATCTGTAAGAAGTGTAAATGCCTAGCTAACCTGGAGGAATCCTTCTCATGAACAAAAATTCAAGATGGGAATCACATAATCACACCCTCACCTAAATTAGTACCAAATTATCTAACAAAACACACTAAGATGTCAGACACAGATATTGCATAAAAATCCTTCCCAAAGCCTCCTAGAACCTCTAAGAGCAGGTCAAAGCAAACGTCCTTGCATTCACTGCTCCATGCATACCTAAAACAAACAACCACTGACAGCAAAGCTGCTGCCAATCAAATAATGCTGTACCAGCTTCTGGTACAAATGTGTTAGTGATTGGAGACTCAGTTGTCACATGTACAGACTCCCCACTTACCAGGTTGGATAAGGATATTGTTATTGCCAGATGCTTTTTGGGTCCCAGTATCACAGATATTACCTCAGGACACTTTTCTGAGACAAATAGAGGTAGTTACTTGGCTTGCAGACATTAGGATCACTGAGGAGCTTAGTTAAAAATTCTGCTTGCCCCCCCAGCACTATCTGCTTAAGTGACTTGTTCAAGGTTATACAGTAGATAGCTGAGAGCTAAAAGACTCAAACCCTGTACTGCAGCTCACAGACTTAGTTTTCTGTGCTAACAGCCATGACACGACTATGACGTGGTGATCCATGAGGGAGTAAATGACCTGGCTGCACAATCTTGAAGGATATGCAGAGTCTCATGTCAGAACCCTCTAGCCATGTGATAGATGCAGGTAAGACTCTGTCTGTGAATGGAATTCTTCCTTCATCAAGAGTGATGCCTAGGTATAAAGAGAAGATAATTAGCCTATGTCATTCCTGGGGGATCCAGTATGTATCAGCTTGGGATGAGACAGTGGATGTTGTACTTGTTTTGCAAGAAATGGCAAGCATCCCTCTTTCAAGGATTTCCACATACTGTGTCCTGACAGCTTACCTGGGAGCACATTAAACAGTGTCAAGCACACTCTCCCTGAATCTTCCTTGAAGTGTTTAATGTAAGCCTAACCACAGGCTATGTTCCCAAATCATGGTGCATTGCTTTGATTATACCCCTCTCTATAAACGTGGCTCTACTATGGACCCTTGAAATTACAGAGTAATCACCCTTTTGCATCTGATCTGTAATGCTATGGGGCATATTACAGCTAAGCTTATTTTCTATGATATTAAAACTCTCCTAAGATTTAATCCCCCAATAATTTGACTTGATCAAAGGGAACTCATGCCTGTAAAACCTTGTTAATTTAGTGGACTACACAGGCTGTTGAAAGTGGACAGGATGTTCAAACCACTTATCTTGATCTGGCCAACGCATTCAATACCATACCTTAGGTTCATAGGTTTATAAATGTTTAGTAGGATAATGACCACAAGTCCTTTATAAGACTATCCATACATCCCAAATCTATGACAAGTTCTGGTACCCTTGATAAGTGTAAACAGCGGCTTGAGAGGTCAAACATTTACAAGCAGGAGCTTGGGAGATTAACTATCTACAGGCTGCCTGTGTCCATTGGAGACATAGGTGGCAAACCAAGGATGAATTTCCTGTTCCCTATCTAGTTGTCCAAGTTACGCTTGAATTGGGTTAGGGATGAATTTTGCTTCATATAAATGGGGGGGCCTATTCCAGAGAAGGGGTAGTCTCTGGGATACATGCCTATCTCTCTAGCAGTTCCTATTTATATCTCAGGCAAGGTTAAGAGTGAGTAATTCTGGTGCTGTTTGTTTTCTGAATATGCAGGAGGTCCATCAGGGTGGGGTCTGACAATGACTTGTATGCCAGGCATAGATCATCCCTCAACAGCCTGTAGGAGACACAATACAGGGATAGGGTCTTGAGGTAGTCTGCATAGGACATGTTACTTATACTCTGCATTCTTTTAGTGAGGAACCTCTCTGGACATTCCAACTGTTGGATATGCCTGCTTAGGCACATACCAAAGGGGCAATGTACTCAATGATATTTCTGATGAATGCCGAATACAGTGGAACAATGACTTCCTTGGATCTAGATGCCATACCTTTGTTTATAAATTGTGCAACACAGAATGATGTCTTCACTACAGTAGACTTGTGATTGTCAAAGGCTAGATTACTGACAAAATGAAAAATGTAGAACAAACAAAATACAAAAACCAAGAACACTTATTCACAAAATGGAAGAGTCCAGCTGCCTCCAGGAAAAGAAAGTAGTTAGATGCAGTCACTCTTGTTAGAAACAGACTGCAAAAAAAACTTGGTATTTCCACAATGTTATATCTGAAAAGGCTAGATTACTGTCTTTGTGTCCCCCAGTCCCTGACTACTGGGTCAATTCATAGTGGTGTGTTCTTAATATGATAGTTACTAGGGGTGAATGACTTCATGAAGGATACTATTACGCATTTCTTCTCATGTAGTTTTAGGCCATGTCTCTGACACATGTTATTTGTGTGTCAGTGCTATATCCATGTGAGTGTTACTACCCAAAATTTTCACTTTTAGGACTGCCAGTGTCTTCATTACACCCTACTATGCTGCCTGATTGTCCCTGGTCTCCACCAGTGATATATAAGCAGCAGTAATTGCCTATCTCCTCTCTCCGAGGAAGAAGATCCACCCATGGCAGTTATTGGTCTGCACCACTGAGCTTACCTAGCATGAACTTATAATTAAACACCTGGGCATAGGTACAAAAAAAAAAAGTATATGGGAGGGGGATATGATTTGGATGTACTGTTGTGGAACTCGTGGGGAAGGGCAATCTAAAGAGAAAAGACGGTGGGACAAGTAGACGATGATAGCTGAAAAGGGTATGGTTTAAAGCAAACTCAAGGAAATAATAATTCACGAAGAGGGTGGTAGAGTCCTGAAAGTTATTGCCTGAGAGATTAATACTGTCTAAGTCTGGTGCAAGTCATTAGATGGTACAAGGCTGTCTGGGATGGAACTCAAATGTAGCAGTGACAGTGGAAGGACAAGTATTTGAAGAGTAACTGCAAATTTCTGTGAAACTTAGACAGTGAGGCTTCTTTCAACATCTCTGTGTGTTTATATATTTGTAGTACTATGTCATTGTCTCATAAAATGTATAAAACCTGCTGAAAGTACTGTCTAGCATTTCTATGAGACTGCTGAAAATTGCTGAATGTATTCGTCTAGGCCCATGTAGAGTTTCAGATTTTTGAATTTCAGCCATTCTTTTGCCTGTAAGGGAATTATAATCTTACACACATTTGTTCAGCTTCCCTGAACATATTTCTTGGCTCTTCTTATTCCAGTTCTTCCAAGAATTCTGCAAGAAAGTATTTTATGGGATGTCTGCAGTTCTTTTCCTTGACATTTTCCACATTGTTCATCCCCACTCTGTCTTGTGATCCATTCCCTGGTATTTCTGTTTCTACCTGCATACCTATAAAATCACCTGGTTTGTCATTTCTGATTTTCGTGTACATTCCAGGCCTATATATTTGTTCTGTTCCAAATGAATATAGCAGCTCAGACAGAAATAGCTGCTGACATGCATTATATTCAGATATTTTGCACTGAACATCCAGCATATCCCCACTGAATTGCTGTTTCTTTCTACATTCTAATTCTTTAACACATTAAAAGAAAACATTTCCATCACCCCAGGCTTACAGTAGCCCACAGGACCACTATAATTTGATTCTTGATTATTTAAAGGCTGTCAGAAGCATAGCCTGTATGTAGCACAGCACATAAATCACACATCAGACATATTTTGCTAGCTTATCAAATTGCCCACAGTTTGTACATTTATCTGGTGTTGCAGGTGACCATTTTCCCAGAATCCATGATCTCTGGCTCCTAGGTGATGTTTGTCATGTACCTGTACCATACAATCCATTTATATTTCCCATTCTTATATATACATTACCCTGTACTGTGGTGCTGCGGTAGCGTTGTCGCCTCACAGTTAGACATTGCCCGTTCGATTCTCAGTTAGAGTGTCTTCTGTGTGTCAACATGTGTGAATGGGCATTCCTTCATTGAAGGTTGTGCGTTAGGCCCGGCAAGCCAGCACGTAAAAATCTACTGCCAATCAGTAGCGGACCGGAGTTCCGCTGTGGCGACCCCTAACCGGGAAAAGCCGAAAGACACAAACAATATATACATTACCCACATCTAATCTACCAAGTTAAGCACAATCTTTGGAAGAGTTCCACTGTTAAGCTGCTAAAGGAATATTATACCACGACCCCCCATTAATATTCCAAAACATGCACGCTGATTGGCCAGCGTGCACGTTGTGAATCGACTTATACTAATGGAAAAAGGTCCAGTCGCCCGGACTTTTTCCATTACTATAAGTCTCTTTTAAAACACTGTCTCGCTATGTTAAAAGAGTTTAACATAGCGACACAGGTTTAAAAAAAGCAACGAAGATCTCCGTTGCTTTTTTTAAGAATGTCTCGCTATGTTAAACTCCTTTAACATAGCGACACAGTGTGTAAAAAGCAACAGAGATCTTGCTTTCTCTGTTGCTTTTTTTTTTAAACCTGTCTCGCTATGTTAAACCCATTTAACATAACGAGACAGGTTTTAAAAAAAAAAAAAAGCAACTGAGAAAGCAAGATCTCTGTTGCTTTTTACTGTTTCGCTATGTTAAATGGGTTTAACATAGCGAGACAGTATTAAAGTAAGCAACGGACATCTTCGTTGCTTATTTTAAAGCTGTCTCACTATGTTAAACCCATTTAACATAGCGAACAGTAAAAGCAATGGAGATCTTGCTTTCTCCATTGCTTTTGGCCACAGCTCTGATGTACTGCGTAGGCATGCGCAGTACATCAGAACTGCCACGGATACCAGACAGCTGCGGAAGGGCAGCAAAGAGGCATTATACAATGACATTATTTAAGAAAAGTAACTATTTCTTTTCTTAAATAATGTCATAGTATAATAGCAATAACCCACTTCTGGGTGTGGGTAATGCGGGATTTACCCACGGTTGTCTTTGTTTGGTCCCACACCAACTGTGGGTAAATCCCACATTACCCACACCCAGGCGAGGGTTATTGCTATATTGTTCACTATTTGCTAGATTATGACAAAGAAAATAATACTGCATACTGTACATGCACCTTAGTAACTATGTATCTACAAGCATATGGCTACTTTGTATACACTAACTCATTATCACCATCAGAAGTTTGCATGATTCAAGAGCTTTTGGTGACAAATAAAGGGTTAAGTGTACATACAGCATCTGGGGACATATGTAAACATTAGAGGTGTAAGGTGACGTCTTTGTGTTAAGCAGGATTAACAATATTATTTGCTGCCAATATTTTTCTTTATTTGTCTTCCTTATTAATACATTTTCTGTGAATGCGATTTAGAGATAAAAGTGCAGTTGCATCTTATTACAATAGTGCTGCATGCATTTTCTTTTTATTTTTTACTGTCTGGGGAATGTCCACTTAGAGTAAGTATATGCTCAAGGATAAGGCAGGAGCAATGGATTACTGAATACATTTTATCATGCAACATACAGAATGGAACCTGATAGCCTCAGAGGTATGCTACACATAGCTCATTTCTCCATTCTCGGTATTATGCTATGAGCTGAGCTTGCAGGGAGTGATAATCAAACCCCCCAGCAGGGAATACAACATGAATTTCTACATGATAATGTGAAAGAAAACATTAATATCAGGTAGCTGGGTAAATCTGTATGCCTCTGCATTCCAGTATAAAAGGGCTTACTAATGAATCCATTGACAATTAAACTGCAAGTAAACTTACAGTATAACCAGCAGGGGGTGATATACAACAGTTAATGATTCAGGTTTTTTTTTTTTTTTTTTGTAAGAAAGCATACATTGCCTGTGCCAATAATAGATGCAAAACTTCTAAAGCATAATTCTAGGAAGCAATATTTAAATGGAATTATGAGGGTGTTTATTAGAAACAAATGTATTTATGTAAGATTTGTGTAGCTTTGTAGAAATAGCAAGAGGATGTGGAAATGTCTGGATTTTAAGTGCTCTCTAGAATTAAAAAAATATTATTACCTTTGTGTTTATGAGACAATTTTCATCTGATCTTGCATATCTTCTGCTTTGTTAAGGATGTCATCATGATGGCACCTGGTTGTTTGATTTGAAGATTGCTAGGGTCTCAGCTTTTATAATTGATTTTGGTGACTTTTTGCAGTAATCTGTTATGAATTAAGAGGAATGGAATAAAAGGTATGGAAGTGCTAAGAAATCTTATATGTAGTCCTGGGTTTCAGTCCCTCAGTCTTCATTCAAATATTAAACCACACTTTTAGTCCTTAGTCACCTATGACAACAGAGCGTCTATTCATGTTCCTCAAGAGATCAATTTGGTTAACAAATGAATAAACAAGGAATGGCAGAGGGCTATAAGCTCTTTTTAAAGAGTTAAATGTCTTCTTAAAATTTGTCCCACTGATCTAGAATAGCTCTTCAAGATCTTAGATGCCAGGAGTTCTGATTCCTGCTTTTTGAACAGCAAGATATGACTTGTTCTGCTACTGCCAAACCACAAGCATCAGGGAAAAGCACACTGTTTGTCCTGAAGCTTTGTTCCAGGTGATTGTACAGTGAAGTGAATAGACTACAGAGAAAAGATCCAGAAAATCTGCACTTTAAATCTATTCTGTGAGTACAACTCATGGAAAAATGAGACCACACAGCTGGAAACTAAATGAAAACATATTGTTTGGTGTGGAAAAGTAGAAATGGCAAGCCTGCTTTTCTTCATTAAATTGTGGACTAAGGTACAGATTTTATATTTCAAAACACTTCCCAGGTACATCACAATTTTCACACCTGTCTGCCCTAGTCTGAACCATGTACACAAGCTATTTTCTTGCTGGAAATCACATAGAACAGAGTGGTGATACATTAAGTGATATTTTCTCTCAGTCTGCCTTTGAACTTACATCACCTAGGCAGAAATGTCATTCTTAATATCATTTTGTTGTGCTGCATTATGTCTGAAAGGTCAGAAGAGACTGCACATGATGGTAAACTGTCAGAAAACAATAGTAAAATGTCTGAAAAACGGAGTAAAATAATTCTAATTCACACACTGTTCCCGTCTGTACTGCGTGCTATTGTACAGCACGATCTATAACAATAAAGTTACAAGAAGTAGTAACACTGTAGATGTACAAACTGTAGGCTAAAAATAAATCTGTTGGCTAAGTGTAAGCTAGAGCTTCACATCTAAGCAGCTTTGTATAGTCTAGAGAGTTACAGTTTAGAATGAGAGTGTATGTCAGAGGGAGGTAAGGGAGAGTGAGTGTAACAAACAAAAATATGGTATTCTACAGGTTTTAAATATTCTTTTACTTTGGTACAGAATACATTACTAAAGCATTATATATTCATAAATGATTAGTTTTGCCATTATACAATAATGATAATATATGGTAAATGTGTGCCTTATATTGTGATTTATTCAGATTTGCTGGATTTGGTCACTTGGGAGTCACTACTCAGAAGAAGAAAGCAAATCCCAACGTACACACAACGGTTTTTATATATTCTTTATTCATCATACATGTGTGAAAGGAATTGCTTATCACAAGGTACGCTCATTGGGGTGCTACAGGTCCTTATTTATGAAAGGAATTGTTGATCACAAGGTGCTTTCACTGGGGGTACTACAGGTTCTTATGTACTAATAGCTCACAACAGACTTGCTTGTTGCCACTTGCTTGAAAAAACAAATGCTCAAACTCCCACTAGCATGATCTCCCATTTCTATGTAGCCATTCCAACAACTGATCCTATAAAACTGTACAGGCCTACTAGAACCTTAACTCTAAGCCTAAAACTCTCACCCCGTTCCCAACCTGAGTCCTCGCTCCTTTACCCTAAAACTCTGCTCCTTCTCATTTAACCTGAAGTGCTTAATCTTGCCTTAAACCTAAAACTCCAGCCCCCCCCTCCCTAAACCTAAATCCTTGATCTCTCTCCCTAAAGGTCCTGCCCACTAGCTAACCCTAAAACTCCCTTCCCACTACCTAACCCTAAAGTCTCCCTCCTGTTCCCTAACCGTAAAATTCCTCGCCTGATTTTCCATGGCTACTGCACTTACCTTGTTTGAACTTGAATAAAAGTATTACAGCTACTTGCCTGGGCTGTATTTGAGTTGAAGTGCAAGTGGAAACCTACAAGTTCTACAAGATACTCGAGTTCCTGGTTTTGCGACATTGACTTGTGCTTGGGACACGAATGCTTATAGCAGACCCACTTTGATTAGGTAAGGACAGAAGGAAAAAAATGTTGATCAATGTGAAAATATAATGCATTTACAAATTTTAATGGATGCTGTTGTATGTTTAACATGTATGAACGCAGACAAATAGACTGAAAACATGTATGAATGCAGACAAATAGACTGAAGCCAAAAACAAAAGCTCACTTGGCCATTCTGGTCTGTCTGATTTCCACCTACAAATCCTTGATAACGTACAACATAATGCCTCCACCTCACTAACCTGAGTTTCCTATTTCTGGCCCATACTTTCTTGAATCCTTTCAATGCTTGACCTCATCCTTACTCAGAAAGGAATGCAACAAGAGCCTCCAAGTGAAAAATATTTTCCTCACAATGCTTCTGGGCCACTTACTGTCCATCCTCAGATTGTGTCACCTTATTTTCACACATCTTTTATTCTGAACTTTCAATTACCGTGAAAAAATATTTCTGTGCCTGCTGCTGTCCCAGTAGTAATGTTCTGTACAGGTACTACTGAATAAGAAAAAGTATCTGCCACCATTTTCTGTAAGACATTTAGCCACTCACCTTCTGTCTTTGGAAAACATTTAGTTCTCTTGTTTATATGCCTTTCTGAAATGCACTACTTTATAGATATTTGCTTCTCTCGAGGCATTTGACAGTTTATATGATGGACCTCTTTGCATTATATACTCAAGAACTTAATAAATTCTTCCACTCTCCTTTTAAGTGCCTTCTACTGAAGGTAACTTTTAGAAATAAAATATTTCATAGCCTGGTAACTGGTGCACATTGTTAATATTCCATGTTCTGCTGGGACACATAGAAAAGAAGCTGTTTTCTGCGACAATGCAAGTATGACTTAAAAGAACACACATCAAGCTATTTGAAGGGATATAACAAGAGATTAAAATTGAAGCAGAGCACCACGATAAGATCAACAATTTATTGGTGAAAGATGAGCGCTTTCGTGTGCACAAAGAGCACGCTTCTTCAGATCTAATATACAAACATGAAAAACTTCCATATATACAAAAAAGGGAGTGTACTCCCTACACTCTTTGTATGCAATCATCCAATTAATCAGACAATTAAAAATGCAAATCACACATCCATCCCAAGAAACAGCTCTTACAATTTAAAACAAACTGATAAAGGCACTGTTATCAAAAACACTATCAAAAACTGATAAAAGACACTGTTATCAAAAATATATACCAAAATAGCAAGATGTGCAGCAAAGATGTATATATGTATACATCTGAAATATAAAATATAGAATGTAAAGTATAAAACTACTCACTTAGGTGTTTTCATCATCCTGAGATGTTAAAAAATAGCTCACTAGCATCAAATGCCAACGTGGAGACACGTGAGCTCTGAAAACACTACCATAAAATACAAAATACTAATAAAAAGAAAATCAAAATGAAAAAAAAGGGATATGTTGGAACATGGCTGACTGTAGTTTGAGGGTTTTTTTTGCTACATAGTGGTGCTGACCATAGTAAATAATGCTTGCATTATTGGAATTCAAGGACTTAAAAACAGACAGCTCAGTGAATAATAACTTAAGTTGTGCACTGACAACATACAAAATAAATAGTTGTTTCCTGCTAAAATACAGGCCTGTGAAAAAAGGATGGTTTATTTCATGCCAGTACTCATGTTTAGTCAAAGATTCTCCTAGCTGACAGTGTAAGGTGGTGCTCCCCCCAAATAAAAAGATGGCTAGAAGAATTAAAATCAAAGCAAGGAAGCAAAGTTAATCAGCTCACAGATGTGGAAGTGCTTGAAATAATATTCTTATCCAATAAAAAATAACCTGATAGCATCCAGATTTATAATTAATGTGATCTACATTCCTGTGCTTCTTATGCTAGTGTGAATATTAGTGTTACTGTGATACATTACTTTTGTTTACACTCAAGTTATCTGTGCTGTTTGATGGGTGCATAATGTTGCATCAATGAGATAGATATTTACAAGGGTAGACAGGCACATTTCAGTAAGTAAATCCCAATGCTACATGTAACTTCTGCAAAATACATTTGGCAATTATTTCTTCCCAAATAAAATAGTGTTTTTTGTCATTAATGTTGGTAAAAGAAAGCAGGTTAGAATGGACCTTTTGCATATTATCCACTCATTTGTATTTGTTAACTGTGGTAAAACACTGACGTAAATGAACCTTTTACATACTCCTGTGAGGAATACTGTCTGGTTAAATGACTTGCTCAGAATAACACAGCAAGCAAATTGAAGTTGAGGGACTCAAACTCTGGACTATATAAAGCAACTTGCAAAAGCAGATGACCAAAACTGCTGTGCTAACTGCCAGACCATGACATATATTAGTTCCAAGTGTTTATTTAGATGTCAAGAAAGTGGTTACCTTTCTGATAATTCAACTATCACTCTACCTTTCACACAAGGTCTCATTCATTCCAATTAATATGCGGAGGCTAGTATGAGCTGTCAGAAAATTGGAAGAAGGCTGCAATAATGGTTTCACTATGAGCGGACAAAGCTGAATGCACCAAGGACTGAAATCCTTGAACTGCATTCACTGATTAACACTTTTTTAATGTGCCTTTGCAGGAGGCAGGCTCCCATCCCCAAACTTATACCCACTTCACATTCACACTGACTCAAAGAAGGGGGAACTTCCCCTGAAAATATCATCACAGCCTGCACAGTTCATAGACAATGATTTCCTATGGAGGAACTCTGGTCCCAGGCAGGTTGAACCTCGGGCAACTGAAGCTCGAGAGCTCAATCTTCATCCACCAGTAGAGTAACTTACAATAATCCCATTACACAATGGAGTAACAGTTTACCATTATAATCTCGAGCTGAGATGCATGCAGATGAAACATTCAAAATACAGATGTTCAAATTTTCATTGGTTGAACACCTCAATGTTCGAAAGTTTATATTAGTGAATGCACAGTGTATTCGCTAATATAAATTCGATGAACTGTACAGAGATCGCAGTACAATGTGGTTAGGGTACTTCATCCCTTTCCTCACTGTATTGCAATCTTGGAGTTGGAATATATAGTTAGCAGGGGGTGGGGGGGTGCAGCACCCCCACTGGGGGGCTTGCCCTCCCTGCAAAAACGTGATGTTAGATATAGGAGTTTACTTTACATGAACTCCTATATGGATATCATGTGATGCGTTTGGAAACAATGTTGAATCTGCTGAATTCATTCATTTAGGTTTGCTTTTGATATGTCGAACAGAAATTATTTTGCCATTTGACATATTGATAGTAAACCTGGAGTTACAGGATCAGCCCTAGAATTTAACCTACAGGCTGGTAAATATAACTTCCTCATCAGAGTGGAAATTATCCTTTAGAATTTGGGGAGATATTATTGTTCAACAGATAGAGCTCAGGCTCAACTCAACCCTATAATGAATGGATATTTCTTACTTTTGTAAATGACAGTCAGTTATCATCTGTTTATCAAACACAGTCACCAATGGTAGCAAGTGATGGGGTGGAGGTGATTCTGTAGGGCAATCATATTACTGAGTTCAGTGCATTCATAACCTGCCTCTTCCCCTGAGTCTGTATCCTTACATTAATATAAACAAAATGCATTATGCTCCTAGGTATATTCTCATTTAAACTTCTGATCACCTAGTAATGTTAGAGTGGCCTGCGGTTGCTGTCATCCTACACATGAGTATCAGTTGTGCACTTTGTTGCATGCCATCCTAGACAACAGCTAGCCCTCAGCTTCACTGACCCCTATGCCACCCTCTATCAACCATCTATGATTCAGAATGATAAGAATATGTTAGCTGTTGGTGGTACAGACAGACCATCTTCTCCTTCTCCAGTAGGCCAGCATCATGATGGGTTATGTTTTTACAGCATATTTCTGCTTAGTTTTTGATATTTTTTAAATTAAGCCTATATCCAAAGATATGTCCTGCAAGGGATGAACTTTCAAAAGCATCCTTGTTTAGTTTGCATCCTTACAAGGCTTTAACAAGAAATCAGACTTCTGATAACATTGCTAATTTAGTAATATGGATATGCATATGTATTATCACTGGAAGAAGAACGTTTGTCACTTTACTTGCATTACACTGAATCACCATGCTTACATTCCACAGATTTCCCTAAATCATAAAATGGAAGTAAAGTACAATAATATGCATATATATTTACAGGGAGCCAATCCCCTACAAACTCGATGTGAAGACCCTGCCCCCCCCCACCTCACTGGCCTGTAAATATTTCTAGTTGTGAAGTATCATGTGTTCTTCTCAGTGTTTTCCAGAGTTTGGAATCATATTGCATTTATCTCTACATGTAATGTATCATGTTTTTATAGAATTTGAAATTATATTTAATTTATCTCTATGTGTAAGGTCATATGCCTTTTAGCATGCATTTATCTCTATGTGTAAGGTCATATGCCTTTTAGCATGCCTGTATTCCTGGGATGAGTTTGAAAATAGACCAGTAGTAGGATAATCTTGACCAATGGATGCGAAATTGGAAATTCACCAAGGGACTGGCCTCCATATATCTGATAGACAGATACAGGCAGTAAATATGCAGAAAATAGCACCCCACCCCCCACATAACCTTTAGAAACTTCCTAACTAGCATACCACCACTAATAAACACTTGTTATATATAGGGACATAATTAGGTTAGTTTGTGTGGATAGGCTTATAATGGCCTTGGTGTTCATATACTTATGAACCTATGAACACAGGAACCTATATAATCCAGTTAACAAATCCATCCATCCAGGTTTACAAGTTGCAGCCACCTCCTATAGTGACCAGCATGAACTGCCACTGCCATCCTCAGAGAGGTTACAAGGTGAATAAAGAAGAGAAGAATTTTCAGCCCTTTATTTTGTATCACACCAACACCTACCCATAGACAGACATGCACACACCCACAGACACACACAGACACACACACACACAGACAAACACACAGACACACACACAGACACACACAGACACACACATTTATATATAGCCATTGTTCAGAGCTAGCAACTAATAGCAGTGGTAACTCCCCTTTACCCTTGTTTTTTTCTTTATTTTTCCTTTATCTGTTAAAGGCATTAGTTGAGTTGGAGTCTTCTACCCATTTATGTAGCCCATTCTGTCCATCCAACAAATAGAGCTTTTCAGATTTAGATTAAAGATTATATCTGCAGTTCAAGTCTCTTTTCCATTCCCTTTATGTCTTTTGAAATTACACTCTTTTATGGCTCCAAAGCTTGTGGACTCAGGCCATAGCTCATGTACGCCTCCTTATCTTCAGCTTGAAGAGCCCGAGCCTCTTAGATTCCCATCTCTAGCTTAGTCATTTCTTTACCTTAATTACCCTTGTTGCCATTGTATGTACTTTTCCAGCATTATTGTTACATTCTTGTACTCACAAAAAGTGCTCATGGATGACTGATATTATCTTCATTGAGAATAAACTGCAGTCCAACAGAGTGACTACATGCTTATTCTTGGAATCTCTCCATCTTGGAATATATCCTAGTATCCTTGTAATCCTAGTAGTAGCAGCGTTGTCAAGCCTTAATGGTCTAGTTATGTGGCTACTACCAACCAGAATACTCCTTCATGTCATTCTGACTGAGTACCACTCATTAGCCTTAATTTTACCTCTTTGTTGATCCCTACCATACATTTGCCTGTACTGAGTCTTAGCTGATACCTTTCCCCCACCTTACTAATCCCGTTTCCCTCCTTACACTGTATCCTCAGCTGCTTTCTCTGGCTGACTATTCTGGTATCACCAACATACAGTTTAATCATGTTCTCAAATACTCTTATTAAAGATACACACCATGGAGTACCAGACCAATTGATGATCAATATGCTACACCACTAGTTACCCCTGCCTCTCCTGATAGGATTACCTTCACCATTCCCCTAACTCTCTCCTCATTAGCCATCTATCAGTTAATCCATAATTCCCATGATGATCTAAAATTCTATGATTTTTACTTTATAGTAGTTTTTGAGGGATCAAACTGAATGCCATATTGAAACTGAGTGTGACAATATTTAGAAGAATATGTTCATCTAATTAAGCTATGACCCAGTAGGAAAACTGGATCAAATTGGACTAATCCAGAAATGCTTTCTTCTTTCCCTGACTATGTTTTCCATCATTTTTGCCATGAGGTCATGTTGATATATCTGTAGTTTGTAATGGGATTGTTGTAACCTTTTTCTTATCCTCTGGCATCTCATTAGTCTGAAATCTACTGAAAAGCTTAGTACGATTCTTGGCAGAATGTTAACCAAATGCCTTAGGAGTTTATATGCCAATCTGTTTTTACCCAAGACTTTGTCTTCCCTTAAATTTCTTTAGTTTTTGCCTCATCCTCTCAGGATGTGCTCTACCCCTGAGTATGTCATCCTTTGGATGAGATGTTAAACTGAGGCCCCATCTGCTTGAGTTAGTAGTAGCTCAGGTAGATGTAAAAGATCCCATGGCACCTATTTAAAATAATAGGGGTCTTTTATTTATATACAGAAATAACTCTTATTTACAAAATATTTACAAATGTAGAAATATATAGATATATAATTCTGTTTACACAATCCTACTAAATCTTTATCACTATTAGACCCCCCCACTCCTTTTCCATAACCACCATCTGATTTTTACTTAATATTGTTGCTAAACTCCATTTACCATTAACATAATCTAATTTATTCTTTCATTCCATATAACCCATATAACATAAAATAACTGTTATCTATTCTAACATATTCTGTACTTCTATTCTTATAATATCCGTATTTAATCATATCCACATTTATTTTATCCACTTCTTGTATATCTTCAAAAAAATCTTCTTTACATAATTTTCCCCATAACTTTTTTACATTTCAAAAACACATTACATAGTTTCTTTTTCTTGATAATGTAAACATATTCTATCACTTTTCTTCTTATATGGCTCATAGGTTAGTACTAAGCTAACTGCCCTTGTGAGTCATTTAAAGCTAACCATTATCCCCTCCTTGTGAGATTCAAACTTGTTGTTTGTGTGTTTGTAAGGCAAACACCTTAACCATTAGGCCACTCTTCCAACCCCCCATTTCCGTATAATGGCAAATTGTCTGTTACCAGTCTCCACCAAAAAAAAACGTCTTGACATTCTGCTTTTGGATTACACCATCTGCTTCTTATTTTTATAACTCATGGTTTTACATAGTTTGTGTCTTTTGGCTTTTAGGGGTTCCCACAGCAGAACTCCGGTCCGTTAATGATTGGCAGTTGATTTTGCCAGGCCTGATGCACAACTTTCAACGAAGGTACGCCCATTCACGCATGTCTCCACGTAGAAGACACTCTGGTATCAGTTTTTATTTTCCACAAAAATATTTTTATTTTTTCTTGGCAACATTTTATTTGTTCCTTTATACAATCTTTTTTTTCTTTTTTTACTCTTTTTTCTTACTGTACTCAAAAATGTATTATCTTATATTTATACACTTTTACTTCTAATCTTGCATCTTTTTCATTTATCTACTTTAACACTTCATACAAATTTAATGAAGTAACATATACCACTGGGTTAATTAGCTCTAAACCTCCTTCTTTATTTACATACAAAACTCCTTTTACTGAGTTTAATATAGAACCCCTTATAAATGAAAACATTCCCCAGGATGTAATAAACTCCATGTAGGAATAGTGTTATTCCTACATGGAGTGAATGGTGTTCACATCCACATCCCCTTCTCAGCAGTGCGCCTTTCATATTAATGAAGGACTGCTACTGAGACAGATCTGTGGACACGAACACTGAATGAGTGCAGAGGGCATGTTGCAGTAGTGCTCGCAGATCCAACATGCCCCCTGCACTCTTCAAGTGCCATATGGGACTTTACAATGCTTTCACTGTCCATGGACAATGAAAGCAGGATTGTCAAAGGGAAGCAATGCAGGGGGTATGTGACAGGTACTGTCACACACACACCTGCATTGTTAAAGTGCCATATGGCACCGCGGACACTGAAAGCTGGAGAGTGAATGGGAAGCAATGCAGGGGGTGTGTGACAGACACATAGCCATACCTGCCAACTTCTTAGTGCCCAAAATCTAGACAAAGGGCAACAAAATGGGGGGACAAAGGTCCAAAAATAGGGACATATTTTAAATACAGCTCTTATAAACTTAGAAAGTTGACAGAGTAACAGGGTTTGTTTCAACATAACATTTTCTGAAGGATTAGAAGTCTGAAACTCAAATGTATGCCAATATTTAGTGACTTCAATCCTGAGACCATCCCATTGATTTACAAAAAAACACACATTTTATGAGGAACAAAGCAAGAATATTAGCCAAACATCTGGATAGTCTGCAAAAATCTGGACAGTTGAGAGGTATGCACACACCTCAACCTCTTCCACCAAGAAATCTGGATAAAGCCATAAATAAGTGTGGGACAAAGATCCCAAAATAAGGCAAATCTAAAACATATTGCACATACAGACTTAGAAAGTTGATAGAATGACAGGTAGTGCATTACCAAATATGAATCATCATTAGTATTAATATATGTAATGAAAGTGGTTGTATTAATTTTTTTCTGCTATAAGTGAAGTTTAAGCATAGCTGAATGGGTTTGTGCATCTCAGTGCTTTGCACAGCATTGCTTAAACATCTTATAGGAGATAAATACAAATGTATAGCTAAAATCTTCAACATTGAGATAGCGTAGTGGTTAGAGTTTGGGCTTTGCATGTAGCAGTTCATGGTTTGAGTACCCAGCCCGGCCCTTCATTTTTACATGGGAAAGCATTGTTAATTTTTTTTTTCTTAAATGATGTAGTAATTGATATTTGTTAACCAGGGTAGTGTAGCTGGTCCAAAATTGAAGTGTCAGTAGATATAATATGTGAAATCACCCATATAAACACAAGTGTCCCATAGAGTATATTCACACCCCAAAGCAGTGTAATGAAAGCACATAGGGGGATATCATCTAAAGTAAATTACATACTCTTAATAATTTCAGCAATGATTAATTAATTTGCAATTCTGAAATAGTTTTTAAAATGAAAACTGAGCAATGCGTAGCAGTTCTTAGCTCTGCTTAGCCAGTATGAGCATTGCTTAGAAGTCTCATTCTAAGCAGTATTCAGCCCAGCTGAGCAGAGTTGCACACCGCTAAGCACTGCTCAGCATTTTTCCCTTTAAGCACTTCTCATCTCAGCTTAGCAGGTTTGTGCACTGCTGAGCTGTGCTCAGCATTTTTAAAACTGGTCCAATGATGGCAAAGGGTGGAAATATGGCCTTATTTAAACCACACAGGTGGGAATACAGCTAGAACCTATTGTAGTTTAATCTCTGCAGGAACTATGTCTTACATTGGAGAGGGACTGTGCTTTCAGGTGCAATGCTGGGGCATCATGGAGTCCAGTGTTGTGGCAGGGCTTCTTGCTAAAGACCATGACCACAGACTGCAGCAGGGCCAGTACCAGGGCTCACAGTACAAAGCGGAGGCCTGGGACCATCTGGCATGTGATCTCACCAGTGCTACTGGAATCCCCCAAACTGGCGAGTAGGTACAGAATCATTATGCCAACATAAAGCATAGGATGGGGGCAGTCTTGGTCCAATAAATCTACAAAGCTCGAGATGGAGATGGTATCTCACCCATATCAGTACCAAAATCTAACCTGAGTATGGGATAGACATGTATGCTTAATGTTTTTTTTTTCCCTACAGCTGCAGAGGAGAGAGCTAGCAGTCTTGATGCCCATGCTGATAGATTGGCAAGGTTGCGACGAGAGTCTGGTGAGTACAGATTTATCTTGCAGTATATAGTGTAATAAATAAGATGGAATACATTGTTTACTGCCAGTAGATATAGTATGTTTTGTGTGTACTGAATAAATAAAAAGTTTGTCAGACCGATATTGATCTACAGGATATGCAGTAGTACTGAATGTAGAATATCAACTGTAAGAAAGCACTGTGTCATGCTATTCATGCTATTCAAAGATTCATAATACAAACTGTTGTGTTTAATCTGTTTTTTTTGTTGAAGAAATAGAATGTGTAAAGCAAAATATAAATGAAATATGAAATATGCCCTGCACTAACATGTGAACCTTGATTAGTAATGTGTAATGGATTACAGTGTGTACCCTGCAGCATTGCTTTGTTTTATCCTTTGCATTTCAGATCGATGTAGTCCTGAATGTGGGTATGCTGATGCAGGCAAGTATGAGAGTGTAATGGGTGCAAATATATGATGTCCAAATGTATACGGGTCAGGTATGCAACCCAGCATCCTGCTATACTCTGTACCAATCACACATATTCACATCTACTAGGAGTTAAATGTGTACACCTGGTTTCAAAGGATTAATATATAGTACAAGAAGTATCTGTCAGGTATGTATGTTCAACTGTCATTTCAGTCTTTGGTGACACTCCACTTAGATTACAAGGTCAGACTGTCTAACCAAATGAGTATTAGGCAGAAATCAGACAAGCAAGAGACAGTGATTCCCCAGTAGCTCAGTGTGTTGACAAAGAGATATGTTTCTCATTTTTGCACACACACACACACACACACACACACACACACACACACACACACACACACACACACACACACACACACACACACACACACCATGGTTTGAATCCAGAGAGTGGAACTAAGATATGTGAATATTTACAGACAAATAATCCTGAATATGTATACAAATAGTCAGGTAGTGTTAACAGATAATATTTTCTCCACAGGTTTTACAGGTTAAGAAATGCTTATAATAGCTGTATGATGGTTATACTAATAAACTTTGTGTCCAAATGTTCCAGTGTCCATCCCCATGCCTGCAAAAGACAGCAGGATAGGTACATACACCATGCATTCTTCCCAGTACATGTCTCTCAAGTGGCACGCTGTCACAGCTAGTGATCATAAGTTCATAGGTTCATAGGCTGGTACTAGGCTATCGGCCCTATGGCCTATACAAGCCTAGCCATAACAATTCTCTGGATATTTCTTCCCACAATATTTACTTCCATGGACCCTGTTGCCAATAACCTTGGAGAAAGATATGAATCTAGTTGAAGAATGTCAGTAGCACACTCACACAGTGAGTGCAGGCTACACCTTGGTAGTCATATATGTAACTCTGACACGTACGAGTCTCCTCCAGTCATGTACCCAGAGTACTCCCACTTTGTCCCATACCATTCCAGCTTGACAGTTTAATAGATATGCATGTGCTACAGAAGCTGTGGGCCACAGGAAGATGTAAAGTGAGGGCAGTCCTGTAGAGTATTGATCAGTACTGTTGAGAAAAATAGAAGCCTATACAGTTGTTAATGGACTTTTTTTTATCTCCCCCACCCCTTATCTGCATCAGTAATTATTATCCATATACTATGGGTATGTTGTTCTCAACATCTAATGTTGGGACTTGTGTTCTATTATTGTTCATAGATTTAATTGCTTACATATTAACATACCTTGTTCAAATACCATTTGTGGTGGCCTGTCTGTTATTCCTTATATGCACGTGTTCTGTTTGCTATGCAATTGTGTGAATGCCACTGTTCTGTTTTAATTGGAACACTCATGCATGCTGTTAAAACTAATTTTGAAATGTTTTGTTCATGACTAACCAATAAATGTTGTAACACCTCAACACCATAGCACGTTTGTGAAGGCCGATCCCAGCAGATCCACCTGTCCCACCTCATCTGGCCATGGCACCAGGCCCCAACATATCTGGGACCCAACCCAGAACTGCCCCCTCTGCTGGTCCTGCACCACCTCAGGGGATAGGGACTGTTCCCACCCAGGTGCAGGCATGAAGAGGAACCAGTCACCTGCAAGAAGTTCCAGCATATGGTACACAGTGTCATCCATTCAGAGTTGGATGTACACCTGCACCAGATCAAAGCCAGACTGGAGCACCTTGAGGGACAGCCTGCTCTTGTTGCCCAGCCCCTGGCACAGCCACCTTCGGGGCCGTGAAGGTGCAGTGGTGACTGCCCATGGGTGGGGATCTCCTTCCCACTGTATCCATTTGGGGACTCATGGGTCTCTGATTCCCAACCACCCTCCCCGTCCAAGGTGTTTACCCCCTCATGTGTCATATACTACCACCCGTCTTCTGTCTTGCATGTCTTGTCTGTCTGTGAATGCAACCTATCCTGCCTAACTTACCTCCCTAAACATACCTACAGCCCTTCCCCAACATCCCACGCTTACCTTAAAAAAAAAAAAAGGGCATCTGTCCCCCCAAAAAATCATTGCCCATACATAGCTCTACATTTTGCCCCCATGTACAGTGACATAAATAAATCTACCCTCAAATTTCTCTACAGATGTATGTTGCCAACACCCCTCCCTGTGGGATGTGAGGCTGTAAATTCCAAATTTTCCACATCATTCACAGCTGTTGCTGCAGAAGAAATGTAGAGCCATGGTCCTTTCCTACACCCATCCTGCACATCTGTAGATGCTTTTCCTAATGTTTTACCCCCTGCTTGCCCCATTTCACCACTTTCCTATCACCTTTTTTTCTTTTCTTTTTTAGAAATTAGTGCAGGTTTAAGCTGGAATAAGCAGTGCTAAGTGAAGCTAAGCAGGACTAAGCGCCTTTGGCATCACACAAACCTGCTTACAATTTCTTAAAACTGCTTTATTCACTCTGTCTCAATCAACCTCTGTTCAGCCCAGCAACAAAAAAATCTGCCCTGGCAGGTCCCGAACCTGGGACCCTGTGCACTGCAGTCAGAGCAACGTACTGCTACACCATATAAGCCATGGGAAGTTGTAATGCTTTTACAAACATATGCATTACAGTCATTTAACATAAGGGGAAAAATACACATCCCTGGCAAGTCTTAAACCCAGGACCCTGTGCACGCTAGTCCCAACAGGGGGGACAAAATCCCAAAAATAGGGACATATTTTAAATATGGATTTTATAAGCTTAGAAAGTTGCTAGAGTATCACAGTTTGTTTTAACATATATTTTCTGATAGATTTCAAGTCTGAAACACAAATGCTTGTCATTATTTAGTGAGTAAAATGCTCACATCATCCCAGTGATTTGTCAGACATCCACAACAGTTATGGGGAACAGACTAAAAATATGAGCCACACATCTGGACATTCTATGAAAGTCCAGACAGTTGAGAGGTATGAGTGCAGTTATGTAACATTGGGGAAAAACACACTGAGAGCTGCCAACCATTTCACCCAGCACCTTCTGAACTACAGTCAGACCAACACAACACTACACCAAATCAGCTCTGTGGAATTGTTCATGCATTTGCAAATATATCATGTACTACACGGATGTAACTGTAGTGAAAAACATACATCAGTGAAAAATTGTCTACCCACAATAATTTGCACCACAGTCACATCAACATACCAGTAAGCCAACTGACCTCTAGAGTATAATAACTGTTTGAACAAACATATCCTGATTGCCAGGCACACACTACTCCTATAGATACTGCCCCAAGTCACAGTGTACTTGGAATCCTGAGGTTTTAAAGGACATGTCTCAGTCTGCCCCTACAAATATATACAGCTGACAGATCACTAGCAACTGTAGCAGCATCTACAGTCAGATAGAAAAGGATCTATGACACTCACAGCTGCCCCTCTCCCTACTCAGCCCAACAAAAATTTACACACTACACTGCTACACAATCTTGAAAGTCTGTTAACAATGGCCACACCCTACACAACTCTCAGTTGTACAGATTTCCACAGAATGTCCAGGGTTTGGGACCATATTTATGGCCTCTTCCTCATAACATTTCTGGGATACTGCTAAATCACTGGGATGATATCACAAGTGAAGTCAATAAATAATGATATAACATACCTTTGAACCTCTTAATACAAGACATCTGGACAAAGCGTGACATACTTGGGGGACAGAGGCCCCAAAATAGGGACATATTTTAAATAATGGTGTTATAAACTGAAAAAGTTGCTGGAGTGACAGGGTTTGTTTTAACATAAATGTTCTGAAGGATATGAAGTCTGAAACACAGATGGATGTCATTATTTAGTGACTTCAATCCTCATATTTTCCTAGTGATTTGGCAAAAACAAAAAATGTCTGAGGAACAGACCAAACATAAGAGCCAAACCTCTGGACAGTCTGCAAAAATCTGTATAGTTGAGAGGTATGTCATACACATATCCATGTCAGACTTCAAATCATGCAGAAAATGCATGTCCAGACAAACCTTGTTAAACTAGCAAGTTTCTAACTGTATAACAGCAATACTTACAATCTGTCTTCAATTCTGGAACTTTCTCCCCCATTTTGTTAGGCTTTCTCCACATTTCTTGTTCTAAGAAGTATTTCCACCTACCCTCTGTGATGCTGTAGCTCCCACACCTCAATAATGTCCTCCTCACAGGCAAGGAAAAGGGGCAAGACCCACATGATGGACTTAATTATAGCACTGTGTTTCCATGCCATTGGCTAATGGAAAGACAACACAGCTGTTCTGGATGCAATTAGCAAGTGGGAGACACCAATTGGTGCACAGGCTATCACCTGCTCATGAGCATTACCTATAAAAGGCAAGCTGCTGCCTATGCAAAACAGGTCTGAACCTTTCTATGCAAAGACAGACTGCGACTACAGAAACATACATGTCTGCATTACTCTGAGAAAACTCTGCAGCACTATAACAGGCATGTCAAACAATTAAGCATGTAATGAACTGCAGAAGGGGGGATACAATAATGGGAAATAGGAAGTTAAACAATAGGTCTCAACAAGACTTACTGGACTGAAATTTTGCTGTCCAGCACCTATGGCCACCCCTGCTGGCTCTGTCTGCAGTGACATAGATCACAGCTCTCACCCCTGAGTTACTCCAGCAAAGGTCAGCTCACATATGACTACTACTGGAGTGTCTGTTGTACAATACCAACTGTGACACTGCCAGACCAGCTACCTGGGATGTTGTAAATATTCATATGTACTTGTGAATGCTACTATGATACATATGTTTGGCTTACAAATGTAAGAGATCTATATAGGGTATGTGCATAGTAAACAACTGGTGCAGAAGTGTGTGTTGAACTGTATGTTATATACTGAGCTCAAACCTTTTAACTGTCCAGAGTTTTGCAGACTGACCACGTTTGCCTCATATTTGTAGTCATTTCCTCATACAGTTGTATTTTGTCTGGCAAATCACTGGCAAATCAGTAAAGACTGAAGTCATAACATAATAGGATATATCTGAATGTCAGATGTCATATCCTTCAGAGTATTCATGTGAATGCAAAACCTACTTTGTTATCAACTGTCTAAGTGTGTTATAGCAATATTTATAAAGTGTCACTATTTTTCGGCCTTTGCCCACCATGTATGTGTGCCTTTGTCCAGATGTCTTGCTCTAACAGATTAAGAGGTATGACTGAACTGCAAGAGTTTAAACATGGTGTGCCATACTGACAAAGAAGAGAAATGTATATCAAGTATTACCTGTGCACATGTATGTAGTAATAGTATTAGCTGGAAGCCTCAAGCATACATACATGAGTTGCAAAACATCAGATAAATATATTGTACTTGTTTATAAATGTGTAATCTTAGCTTCATTGCATCAAACGGACATAAATGTCTACAGCTACAGGTTGTTGTATTGCCTTGAAACAAAAATAATTACTAGTTTGATTATAATTACTAGGTTGAAATTGGAAAAGTGTTTAACTGTGTTATGACTTTGTGTGCAAGCCTACACCAAACATCTATATGAGCACCTACATAACTGTATGGACTCAGCAATACCTGACTGGACAAAATCATCTCCCTCAAGGTAGTTTCAACCTCTGTGGTGGACAGCAGCAATACACAAACTCCATAATAGGTGGAAACATTGGCTGTACAGGGCCAAGAAGGAGCAGGTGCCAAATTGGAAGCAAGCTCACCTTTGTCTGAACAAGCAAATAAGGTCACATGTGAATTGCTCTAAAGCTAACTTTGAGTGCAAATTGGACACATCCACAAAAGACAATCACAAGGCCTTCTTCACATATGTCTGCAGTCTCAGAGGCAACACCCAAATTGTTCTGTACTGGTGGTCAATAACACCACATACACATAGACAATAGATATAACCAACCTGCTGCAAACAGGTTAAGTGAACACTTCACCCCTTGTCCTCCCAACAGTAAAGGAGGACATGCACAGCACCTGCCCACCTCCTCTCATCATCAGGGACCAGGTCCGTAATGCCCTCTCAAGGGCAACAAACTGAAGTCTCCATGGGGCCTGATAACATCCCTGGCTGCATCCCACATGAACTCAGGCATGAGCTATCAGCTCCATTACATACTGTAGTCAATCAAAGCCTGAGCAGCAGTGTTATCCCATCTGCATGGAGGACAGCCACTGTCACTCCTCTACACAAAGGTGGAGCATCCACAGACCCAGCCAATCATATCTACATCAGCATTACTAGCCTGATCTGCAAGACAATGGAAGGCATTATCAAGGACATTATAAGCAGGGATATCGGCAACCTCAAAATGCTTGAGCCCACACAGTTTGGTATTGTCAAAGGGAGATCAAGCCTGTTAAACCTGATTGACTTCTTTGAAGCAGTCAAGAAACACATGGACAAGGGGAAGATGGTGCATACTGCCCACATTCACCTAGCCAAAGCCTCTAACAATAATTCCCAGTCAGCCATAATACATAAGCCTTCACAGCTAGAAATCAACCTCTATGTTACCGGATGGGTAGCTAACTGGCTCAAGAATAGTACCCACTCAGTCAAAGTAGTGGAAGCCACCCCTAGTAGAAGACCCTTAAAGAGCAGTGTACCCCAATGATCAATCTGGGGGCCTCTCCTGTTTGAGATAAACTGTTCTGAGGTACAAGATAAACCAGAGGTCTGTGGCTGACCAGGTTTGCAGATGACTGCAAGCTGGCCACTGTCTTACATCCTCCTAGTGATGTGAGCATCCTCCAAGAGGCTCTTACGCAAATGAATTACTGGTGCCAGAAGCATTGCCTCAAACTGAATGTCAGGAACTGCATCATTATCCCTGTTGTGGTAGATGTCATCCACACTAATTATGACAGTAATAACAATGTACTGAGCATGCAGTCAGGCATGAGGCAACTTGCGCACCAAGGTTGATAGCAACCTGACAGTTTCCCACTGCATTGGCACCATTGTACGGAAGACTGTCTACATGGCCCACTGTACAAATAAGGGTATGTCACCCAGGAACCAGGAGGCCATAGCATCCCTGTACTCTTCCCTTATTAGACCCATTCCTGAGTACAATGGCTCATTTGGCATGTCCTTGCCAACCACATGCAACAGTTGCAGAGACCACAGATGTTCTTGACCAGGAAAATCCAGGGTCTGCAACACCTATCCTATACAGATAGGCTGAAAGCCCTGTCACTCTACTCAGTGTTATACAGACTGATCATAAGTGACATGTGTCTGGCTAACAAGGCCATTCCCAAACCAGCCGTGATGGAGTTTCTGCATATCCATAAGACAAACTCCACTTGCGCAACCTGCACACAAGGCCCTCACCTGGTCTGTGACATGAATAGTACTTGTTGGCGAGATAGATTTGTGTCTCAAACAATACACTGTCTGTAAAATACACTCCCTCCCCATGTCTAGCAGAGTACATCTCTAGCTTTCTTTAAGAATAAGCTGGATGACTGCATGGGAAACACAAAAGACACTCCTGAAATCCCACCTGTGTCCCAGCTGGACAGGGGGAAACAGGTGCTGACCTTGAAGGGACATGGGAAAACATCTGGGCTAGGCTTATGAGGACATCCAGGCCAATAGCCTAGTATCATCCTATCAACCTATGCAGCTAGTACTTTACATGTTTCCTGTATGTATTGCAGACTGTCCTGCAATGTTGTCATTTATGAATCCCTGTGAGTCTGAACTGTGTAGTTACTGCATTGATAGAGTATTCTCTTTTTAGTGTATTAGCTATTGTCACATATTATTACACCTTGTCATTGTGTCTGGTCTGTATAGCACTAAGTCACCTCTGACAGTACTTGCATATACACATGGTAACACTGTAAAGCTCACTCCAATAGCCTTGGTCTTGGTCACACTTACCATTTTGGTAACAGGCTCATCACACAGTAGGATTTGTCATTCTTTGTTGAGGGCTTCACAGTAGCTGTTAAAGAGATAGATTGTAACAGTCAGAACTACCTTAAAGTATGGGCTGAAGGGCCCATAGGTAGCAAAGTTATGCCAGACTTTAACAGGAGTGTGTGTGTGTGTGTGTGTGTGTGTGTGTGTGTGTGTGTGTGTGTGTGTGTGTGTGTGTATGATTCAAAACTCAAATAGCAAAGTGTGTGTGCCAGATACTTGACCAGGGACCCAAAGTACTCGTTGGACAGAGAGGCGGACATATGTTTTGGATTGACTGCTCTGCTGAGATGTTAACCTCATAGGTGTGCTATTGTGGAGTGTTATTGGGATTGTGGAGAGAGAAGGAGATGCTCTGAAGGGTAATTGTACTTTAATGTCCATGTACTTGTCATCCTGCCATTGTGTACATCCCTCACTGGTGGTAGTGGTGAGTATTTAGTCTCCCTGATGATTGGGCCAGTGCACGGGTGACACACTGACAGTACATACTGGTGAATACAGATGGCATATCACATCAAGTACTGTCATTGAGCACCTCTCAGTCTGACAATGTCATACAGGTTTATTTCACAGATAATCCAGGTCTCCTTGGCCATTCCTGACATACTCTGCCAAGGTGAGTGTGTACTCCACACCTGTATCTGAATGACTCACACCTATGGCTAGCATACCTGGAGAATCCTGCAGCAGGACAGCAAGTTATAGGTAGTAGTAGTGGGTGGATGCTGGCACTGGGTCAGCAGCAGTGCATACATACTGAGCATACAATGTAAGGGAATGGATACAGTACCAGATACCCAGGTATCATCACTATGCTCCCAGGGGTGTGGCATGCCACAGACACATTCCCCCAACTATGTGGACAAACATCATGTATTGTTCAACTTCTGTGTGGAAATACACATTTGTCAGGCAGTGGAGTCTACATCTCTCAGGCACATGTACGCATTTCGGGTGCTGAAGATGTCAGACACCTATAAAGAGGTCACTCTACAACACATATGCACTGATCTCAGTTATTGTGTAGCTCAGATGTTCCTGGAATGTCCACATGCACCTGTAGGAGCACTCACCTATTTGTGGTATGTTGTGAATGCAACACCAGACAGATGCTCAGGGTTATGAATGCCACACTTCCTGTCATGCGTGACAACCTCCATGGCTTTTGTGATGCCACATGTTATTATTTTGATGTTGTGGCTAGATGGTGGCATAAGACATTGGAATTGCTCGACCATGCAATGTCTGTGGTTGAGCATGTGGTAAGAGTAGGGTGTCAGCCACGTGGACGTAGGTCAGCAACAAGATCATCTGAGACTCCACATGGCCATGCACATTCACACTCCCATAGTAGCAGTACCATCAGCACTACCAAAGGGAGGGTGCTGTCTACACCACAACGGGGCAGGCCATGGGCATGTGGTCCTGGCCAGTCCCGTTATGGACATGGAGCCAGCAGACAGCAGTCACCATCAGGGAGTAGTACTGCATCTGGCCTTGGGCCTGGTGGTGTCAGTGGAGACTCCTGGCAGAATCAGTTCCCATGTCAGTGGCCATAAATGGTGAACTGTACATCCTGCCATGTATGGCCCACGGCTGTCCAACATACCCCTGTGTAGGGCAACCACATAGCTTGACTGTGTGCATACAAACTCTCACACATATCTATCACAGGCAGGTCAACACCAGACACACACAGCTCCTCTGCATGGCCCAGTTGAACACCACCCCTCCGGACACACACACACACACACACACACACACACACACACACACACACACACACACACATGATGTCATCCATATGCCCCAGCCTAGGCCTCTGGCATACCCACACCACACCCTGTGCATGTGATGATACCTGTGTCACATCACTGTTATCCATACCATCAATGCAGGGACATGCTAATATGGGTCTGATGCACAGGATGAATATAGTACAGTGTAGTAATGTAATGCTGTGTATGGTGCTGTCTGCTGGCAACTGTTATGTGTACACATTGAAGTGTATGTACCTTTTTAGCCATGATGCATTATTGCTGTTAGTACTGCTGACTGACTGTAGTCTCACATACTGTATTCTGTTTGTGTTCCAGGTGTCTGTGTGTCTGCAGGCTGTGTGACTGCTGACATTACCAATGATGAATATGACAGAGTGGAAACACAGTGACCTTTTAATAGCCAAGGTACAGCTGTATATGTACATGTTTACCAAATGTGCATGCATGCAACAGTGTGCGAGGGACAATGGGGGCAAACAGTGTGACCTTGCATACATACCCCTTGAAAGAGCCAGCTAGCCACCATACATGTCACCTGGGTGTTCTGTAGTACTGGAGATTCATACATACAGAGGAAGTTACTTGAGTACTGGCACTAGGTCGCTCACAAGCCTAGCCATTACTTTAACCCCAACATATTCACCTATCTTGTGGGCACCAGGTAGTCACTGGGCCTTCACATGTCTACATATTGCACACACATAGGCAACACATGTGTGTGTGACATTCTCAAATGTGGAGTGTGGGACACGACTTACAGTAATGTGACAGCTGGCAGGACATGGCATGCCTACAAGTGCAACACACAGGATGGTCTCTGGTTTGCTACTATGACACTCTTTGTGTGACATTACCTTAGCTTACAGTATTTCTCATAACATTATGGTGCTTCTGATGTGCAATAACTGCTCTATGCAATCAGTACAGAACTGTATGATATGTTTCTTGTCCTACAGTCTTGGGACCACTTTTCACTGTTTCAGTTACTGTCAAAGGTTACACCTTGCCAAACATGGACTGCAACCTGCAGGGTGGTATAGACTCCTTGAAGGCTTTTGGTGAGCCGAGGCACTAGAGAATAGAAGAAGAAAATAAAACGTTATTTTCACTGGCTGTTGTTTCTTTTGGTGGTACTCGATAAATTGTATCATGTTTAGTCAATATTTTGTGTTATTTAGTCAATATTTTGTGTTATTTACTCTATATACCTGTAACCACTTCTTATCTAATACTGCCTTTTTATATTATTAGTTAGTGTATCTCATGTATATATTCTGTAGATATACTTTATGTTTGTTATTTGTGTGAAGTTTGATGGAGTTTCTCTCCTCGGCCTCTACTGAATATATACATATATCAGCTAGATCTAGCAACAAATAAAAAATAAAATAAAAATAAATAAAATAAATAAATACTCCAGTCCGTTTACAGTTGGTGCTGCAGTTTGGTGTTGCAAGTGGTATAGACATACCTCTCAACTGTACAGATTTCCACAGAATGTCCAAATTCTTGCCTCATATTTTGGTCCATTTTCTCATAAACCTGTGTTTTTCTGGCAAATCATTGTGGGTTAATGTCAACAAATAATGGCAGACATTATGGCTTGCAGACTTCATACCTTTCAGACTATCTATGCTAATGCAAAACTAGTTATTCTATGACCTTTATAAGTTTGTAGGAGCAATATTTGAAAAGTGTCCCTATTATGTGGATTTGTCACTCCATTATTTATGGTTTTGTAAACTTTTCTTGATCTAAAAGCCTGGGAGGTATGGATACAGATGGTGGCCATACCTCTTTCTGACCTCTGCATATGTCTGCAGATTGTCCTGATGTCTGACACATAATTTCTTTCCATCTGTCAAAAACTTGTCATTTTCTGGCCAATGATTTGGAAAATCATGACAGACTGACATTGCAGATTAATGATGGATATTATCATGTAACAACACATACCCTTTGGAAGGTGCATTCAAATCCATGACCTGTTCTGCTATCTATGTTCCATGTGTGTCACAGCAATATGTGAAGGGTGTGCTCAATGCTTGCCCCAGCTTCCCATATGGCTTTAACCAGATGTCTTTCTATGAGTGGTTGAGAGGTATGCTGGTACACACACACACACACACACACACACACACACACACACACACACACACACACACACACACACACACACACACGTGACCTGTCCCTGCTGATAGCAGAACCTCTATCTTCCCAGTTTTACAAATGATACTGCTAGATACATAATAGAAACACCACAGAGGTAAAATAGTGTTGCAGTGTCTGCCACTACTATTCAAGTGGGTGACAATTGCAGTGGCTGTTAGGATTGCCAATGGTGGGTTCAGAGGCCCTTAACATGGTAGAGCCACCTGAAACACAAATACACACTGCTGCATGGGGACATGCATTGAAACACACATACACACAGAGTTAACACTACTCATATTAGATGACCCACCTATCTATTTATGTACAATACACAGTGATATGATGATTGCATGCACCACAGTACCTTTTTGTTAGAAAATGTGTAACTGTGCTTGTAAGGTGGATGACATCTGTAGGGGCTGCAACTAGGTTGGCAATGGGGGAGTTAACAGGGTAGAAGAGGCACACAAAATGGTATAACCATTGCATACACACAGTAAAGACAGCCACAGGGGATATGCATACAGAAACACATACACCGCTGCCAATAGATTACTAACCCTACGTATCCACTTATATGTACTATAGTGTTATGTACACATTACATGCACCACATATATTGTATGCTGGGGACATAGCTTACTACCTCTTACAATAAGTAATCTTAGGACTGCCTTCATGGATGGTGGGATAGAACACCGAAAATAGCATCTGGTCTTATATATTGCTCTTACATACCTGGACAAGTGATAGAGTAACTGACCTTGTATCAACATGATGTGTCAGACAGGTACAAAGTCTGATGCTAACATGTCTGTCACTATGGTAACTGTGACATATTTTGCAATGATTACTCATAAATGCCCATTGTTAGGGGACACAGACCACATATAAGTTGCAAGTTTCTGGATATTCCATATACATCGGTACAGATGACCGGTATGGCCTGTATGGTTTAACATGGTGCATGTAAGGCCGATGCCATTAACTGCCTCCTTACAGCAATGCCATGGGGAGGGAGTCATCAGACCTTAAAATGGTATAACCAACACACACAACAGCTACAGGGGATATGCTTTACACATAAACACACACAGTACTATAGTTGCCAGTACTGAGATTAGAACCCCTACCTATCTAATTATTTGTACTATAGTGTTACACAGTTATTGCACGTGCCACAGAGCGTATATGACTGAAGAGTGTATACAGGTACTTCTAAGGTTAATGTGAGTGGAACACCCCTCAAAATGGTATAACCTACACCCCCAGAGGATATAGCTCACACACATATACACACTCACACGCACACAAACACGCACACACACACACACACACACACACACACACACACACACACACACACACACACACACACACACACACACACACACACACACTCGATCACAGTTGCCAATATTGATTTTAGCTCTCCTACCTATCTAGTTATTTGTACTAGAGTGTTATGCAGTTATCGCACATGCCACAGAGCTTATAGGGTTGAAGAGTATCTTAAGGTACTTCTAAGGTGAATAACATCAGCAGCCCTTGTACAGTATAGCAATGTGAAGTGTACTGGGTGTTAAAGGTCTCATAATACTTTAACCTTGAACACACTTATACAAACACACACACACACACACACACACACACACACACACACACACACACACACACACACACACACACACACACACACACACACACATTTGCCAGAACTGAGATTAGAACCCCTGCATATCTAGTTATTTGTACTATACAGTTACATAGTTATTGCACATACTACAGGGCTTATTGGGCTGAGGGCTGTTCAAACATACTTCTAGGGTGAATAACATCAGCAGCCCTTGTAAAGTATGGCAAAGGAAAGTGTATTGGGTGGGAAAGTCCTCAAAATTATTTAACCTACAGACATACAGACTTACAAAGACACTTATACACACACACACACACACACACACACACACACACACACACACACACACACACACACACACACACACACACACACACACACACACACACACACACACACACACACACACACACGCACACACATGCGCACACACACACACATGCACATATTTGCCAGAACTGAGATTGGAACCCCTGCCTATCTACTTATTTGTACTATATTGTTATGTAGTTACTGCTTATAGGGCAGATGGCTGTACAACGGTATTTCTAAGGTGACTGACATCAGCAGAACTGCTAAAGTAGAGCAATGGGAAGTGTACTGGGTGGGAACGGCCTAAAAATCTTTGACCTACAAACACACACATGCACGCATGCACACATTTACATTTGCTAGGACTGATATTAGAACCCCTACCTATCTAGTTATTTGTACTATAGTGTTATGCAATTATCACACAGACCACAGAGCTTATAGGGATGACAAGTGTCCAAAGGTTCTTCTAAGGTGAATGACATCAGCAGATATTGTATAGAAGGGCAATGGGAAGTGCACTGAGTGGGAAAGGCCTCATAATACTTTAACCTACAAACACACATGCACACACACACACAGACACACACACACACACACACACACACACACACACACACACACACACACACACACACACACACACACACACACACACACACACACACAGACACACAGACACAGAGACACACACACACACGCACACACACACACACACACACACACAAAACAGGAGGTGATGTGATATTGCAACACCTGCCTCAGTACTATTACACAATGGAGCTCACCTTCATGCTGGCACATGTGACTATTTACAACTGGTATGCAACTGTCTGCAGCAGGACATCACTCTTTGGCTTTCATGGTATCCCTGTGTATGACTCACTCTGTGTGTCTGTGTCTCCCTGTGTCTCTATCTCTGTCACTGTCTGTCTCTCTATTCCCCATGTCTATGTGTGTGCATCCTTGAACTATTGTTATATGTTTCCCATATATATGTCTGTGTATCACATGCAACAGATGCAGATATACCACATATGGGCCACCTACAGCTAGCTAAGGGTAATCATGTCTGATGGGTATGGGTAGAGTCAGTTAAGGTGTACATAGTATTTTGTATGCAAATACATCTATGCACATTACAGTTATATAGCCCGATGTGGGTTTAGACATGGGCTGTAATTCTCTAAATGTAGCAGCATGCCCAGTATGACCTTCTATAGTAAGAGTGGGACTCCATTCCAGAGATAGTTGTACTCTGGTCCAGGATTTTGTGTGCTACAGCCATACATGTCAACCTATTCATAGGTTCATAGGTAGGTACTAGGCTATCGACCCAAGGGCCTAAGTAAGCCTAGCCAACAAGGTTCCCAGGCTTACACCACCCAAGAAAGTTAATTTCCTGTGCCCCTGTTGATCAGAGCCACAGAAGTGATCCCCTGGGTGTATTTCCTATTTTCCATCCACTCATCTAGATTTTTCTTGTGCTAATGAGGAACTTTGCTTGACATAGATGGGTAGATTGTTCCAGAGTATAGGAAGTCTCTGGGATAGGAATCTATCCCTCCAGCATGTCCTGTTTATTGCAGTGACAATGTTTAGGTCCTTAGAGCATGTAGCTTGGAGGGATTGGGATTTCTTTAGGTGTAGCATGTCCAACTGCTCTGGGTTTAACATAGCTTTATATGTTAGGCAGAGATCTCCTCAAAGTAGGTGATATGCTACAGAGTAAAGCCGGAGTTTTTTGAGATGGTCAGTGTAGGACATCTGTTTGAAGCCATTAATCCTCTTTGTGAGGTACTTCTGTGGCCTTTCCAGCTGTTGTGTAAGGTACATTTCAAAAGGGGTGTTGTAGTCTATAATGGGTCTAATGAGTACTGAGTAGAGGGGAACAATGAACTCTTTTTTCCTGGATGAGAACCCTTTTGTGATGAGGTGTGCCACATAGAAGGATTTCCTGACTACTGTGGCAATGTGGTTATCAAAGGAGAGACTACTGTCCACCTGTGTCTCAAGGTCTCTTATTACACATTCGGCATTAAGTAGACTGCTGTTTATGTGGTAATTCATGGGTACAGAGTTTCAATGAAAGGAGATGACAATGCACTTTTTTGCATTGAGCTTGAGGCCATGCCTCTGACACCAGGCATCTGTCTCAGTGAGCCCCTTCTGTAGGATGTCCACATCATTTGGGGACTCGACTATGGCTCCTAGTTTGCAGTCATCTGTAAACTTCATTAGCCAGAGGCCTTCTGTGTTAGTCTGTACTTGTGAGAAGTAGATACCAAACAGGAGAGGTCCCAGGACTGAACCTTGTGGTACTTCACTTCTCACTAGTTTGAAGTCAGATTTGGAGTCTGCAACTTTTACAGTGTGGGTTCTGTCAGTGAGCCAGTTGGCAACCCATCTTGTGATATAGGGATTTATACCTAGTTTAGTGAGTTTATCTATAATTCCAGAATGAGGGATGGTGTCAAAAGCATTGGTGAGGTCAAGACAGGCTGTGTGAACCACCTTACCCTCGTCTACAGCTTTGGTGAATGCCTCAAAGAAGTCGATCAGGTTCAAAAGGCATGATCTGCCTTTCACAAACCCGAACTGGATGGGGTCCAGAGTTGGAGGTTACAAATGTCTTTGTTTATGAGTTCCATGATGATATGTTCCATGGTCTTGCAGTCCAGGCTCATCAGGCTAATAGGGCGATAGTTCCCAGGATCAGTGGTGGCTTCCCCTTTATGGAGTGGGATAACTGTTGCTGTGCACCATTGAGTGGGCACAAAGCCTGATGTGAGACTATGATTGAACATGGTGCTTTGGTGGGGAGCCAGTTCATTCTGAAGTTTGTGTAAAATGCAGTCTGGGATGTGGTCCTGTCCCATGGATGCTGTGCTTTTGGTTTTAGAGAGTGCAGCTTTTACCTGCATAGATGTGATTACAGGAACTCTGCATTCTTCCTGTATAGATATGGGCCCTTTAGAAGGTGAGGGGGTAAAGTTGGCACTGAACCTATCTGCCAAGATGTTGGCAATATCAGTTGGTTCTGTAATTTTCATGCCATTGTGCTGTAACTCAGAGCAGATCTGGGTGTTATCATTGAGATTCTTGACATAGCTATAGAATGCTTTGTGGTTGCCCTTAGAATCAGTGGTAATTTTGTTTTCATAGCTAGCTTTGGAGGATCTTATAAGAGATCTCAGCTTCTTACTGAGACTGACCAGGGAGCTCCTCCACTCATGTATTTTACTCTCTTTTGCAACAGTTTCTTCCTTCTGTTGTAGAGTTTGTTTATGGCAGGGGACCACCATATATGCTTCCTTTTTTGGAGGATAGCATCTTGGTTCTGTTTGGGATATCACGATTCATGCACTCGTGTAAGTGCTTATAAAGTGCATTTGTGTAGGACTCAGCAGTCGTAACTGTATTGTCCATCTGCTTGGGTGTCATGAAGTTCACCACTTCTGTCTTAAGAAGCATGATAGCATGAAGCATACTGTGGTTTCGTTAATGGTGGGTTTGGGCGGGATATCTAGGGTGATTATCTTATGGTCAGATCTGACCAACGAGGAGTTGACTTCAGGTATGGAACACCAGTCACTTATGTTGGTAATGACTAGGTCTAGGATATTGTTGCCCCTGGTGGGGCTGTGGATAAGTTGATCCAGGGCATTGTAATTTATGAATTCAAGAAAACATTGAGTGAAGGAGTTGGTACATGAGTAGTTTTCCCAGTTAATGGTGGGGTAGTTGAAGTTGCCCATAATTAGGGTGTTTGGTTGAACCCATATACTTTCCAGTATATTAAGAAAAGAGGAGTGGGAATCCTGGGGCATAGTGGAGGATCTATAGCAAGCTACAATTTGGATTGCAGTTTTGCCCAGAGTTAGCTGCACTTGGATAACCTCAGATGCATTATGCTGTGTAACTAGCCTGGAGGTGTGGATATCCTTAATGAATATGGACACACCTCTTCCTTTGGTGTTCTGGTCCAGGTTGGATGGCGAAAAAGTGGGGTATGAGTTATAGCCTGGTAATGCAGGGGTGCACTCTAGAGCCTTGAACCAGGTCGCAGTCACTGCACAGATATCGATGTTCTCCATTTTAAGGAGTGCCTTGAGTGAGTGCTTTTTGAGATTTAGGCTTCTAGCATTGAGTAGCATTGCCCTCAGTTTTTGCTTGCCTGTTCCTGCTACAGTGGTGAATATGTCACTTGAACCTTGCCTAAAAAAGGCACTATAGTGTTGGCAAGGCACTTAGCCAGTATCCGGAATCCCAGGGGCGACAGGTGCAGGCCACCTCTGGCAAAGCATCGTGGTCTGTCAACCATGTTGTCTCAGGCAGACAGATACTGGATCCCCTTAGAATGACACCAGAAGCTTAACCAATTTTTGAAGTCAATAATTTTGTTCTTGTACTGCGGTATCATTCTGGGTGATGGCAGGATGCTACTCAGGGCTAGGGTCATACCTGCCTGGGCTACAAGATCGGAGAGCTCTTCAATGTCTCTTTCCATGTAGCCCAGGGAGGTACATCTCAGGTCATTCACACCAACATGGACAATGACAGAGTCATATTTGTACTTGCTGTGGAGTGACCTGAGTGCGTGGGTTATGTGGTGGATCCTGGTACCTGACAGGAAGCTGACAGTAACCTACTCCTTGTTTAGCCTGGTAAGTGGGACATCAGTGTGCCTGACTATAGAGTCACTTATGACTAGTGTGTTGGGTATATTGCTTTGTCTTATGGGCTGTGATTTATTGGCACACTGAGTCTGTGGGCTGTGTGTCATTTGGGTTGTGCTGGGGGGGTGGAGGTTGCATACGTTTCTGCTTTGGAGGTCTCTGTTGCTTGAACAGATTATTATTGAGAGCCTCTGCGAATGTTTTTGGGTTTCTATGTGTGGATTTTGGTGGTGTAAGTTTAGTGGGACTATGTGATGAGTGTGGTGTGGTGCAAGTGTTTACCTTCTCCTCTTGACTGTCAAGTTCAGTCTTGGTTGGAAAGAGCTTTACCTCCAGTTTGGCTAGATAAGTGCATCTCTCACAGTTTGTGGTGTTGGGTGGTAGGAGGAGAGGGTTGTCTGTGTACATGAGGCAATTGCTACATTGCCCCAGGATGCCCAGATTCATCAGATAGACAGGAGAGAACACTGGGAGCTGACCCTTGGACAAGCCTGAATAAAACACTACTTTCCTCTAGACAAGTGAGGAAAGTCAGTATAAGAGCTGTTTTTCTCTAGGAAAGTGAGGAAAGTAAGTACAAAAACTGTTTTCCTCTAGGTAAAGAGGAATGTTGAGTTTTGTAGTAATGTGTAGCTTATTTAGTGCTAACAACAAGTTCTGAACAAGTGCAAGGAATCTGGAGATAGACTGCCAACAATGGGGAATAATGACCCAAACATAGAGAGAGATACTGTAAATATCACTCTTATTAATGTGGAAAGTTGCTAGTGTAACAGGGTTTGTTTTAGCAGACATTTTCTGACATATATGACGTCTGACACTGAAATGTATTGTGTCATTACTTACTGACAAAAATACTCAGATTATCACAGTGATTTAACTGAGAAATACAAGATGTATGATGGACCGACCGAAATTATGAGCCAAAGTTTAAGTTTAGCCATTCTTGCCCAATCCAGCCAATTCAGAGGTATAGCTACAGCCGATTGGCTGATGAAGCTGTGTAAACAGTCCAGCACCTCAGTGATATACTGACTGGGGATCACCTGCTTGTGTGTTCTTCTTAACTGAAAAGTCATATACTGGAGTGACTCATACCTCTCAACTGTACAGTTATTTGCAGAATGCCCAGATGTTTGTCTTATAATTTTTGTCCATTTTTCATAAAATTGTGGTTTTCTGGCAAGTTAGTGGCAAATAATTAAAGACTGAAGTTAGAAAATAATGGTAGAATATTTGAGTTTCAGACTTCGTAACCTGCAAAAAATGTATGCTAATGCAAAACATGTTATTCCATCAACTTTCTATGTTTGTGTGAGCAATATTTCAATACCGTCCCAACTTTTATTTATGACCTTGTCCAGATGTCCTGCTCTAAGAGGTTGAGAGGTATGGGTGTGGGTACAGATTGCATTCTACTGAGCAGTGATGTCCATTATATGTGTGGTATATTCCACATAGCACTGAGATTTCCAGGTAAGTCAGTGGCACAGCAGTGTAGAGTAATGTGGTGAGCCAGTGATAGACATTTGTTTAGAGATTGAAAGGTTGATATGAGGTTACTATGCTATTGGCCCTGAAACCCTTATAACCCTCGCCAATGATAGTGTAGCCAATGTTAATACATGTTAGCACCCAGAGACCCTGTACAGCAAAGACACGGGTGGAATCACAGGATTGTATTTTCTGTTTCCCATGTAGTTATACAGGGAGCACTTCACAAGGGGTATTGAAGCACTAAGCTTAATGTTGACAGAGAGTGTATTCCACAGATGGGGAGTCTGTGGGACACATATCTGAACACCAACAAGCCCTATTGATATCACAGAACAGGTTGATACTGTGCCTACAGGTTGATCGAGTGGACCTTGACTTCCATATATGCAACAGTCCCATCAAGGCAGGGTCTGGATTGCTTTGTATGCCAGACAGAGGTCAACCCCCCCACCCCTAAAGGGCCTATATCTATACAGGAAGAATGCAGAGTCCCTGTAATCACAACTACACAGGTAAAAGATGCACTCTCTAAAGCCAAAAATGCAGCATCCATGGGACCAGACAACATCCGAGGCTGCATTTTACATGAACTTCAGAACAAACTGGCTCCCCATCTAAGCACTATGTTCAATCTTAGCCTCACATCAGGCTTTGTGCCCCCTGAATGGCATACAGCAACAGTTATCCCACTCCACAAAGGGGGAGCCACCACTGATCCTGGGAACTATCACCCTATTAACCTGACAAGCCTGGTCTGTAAGGCCATGGAACATATCATCATGGAACTCAAAAACAATGACATTGGTAACCTCCAAACTCTGGATACCACCCAGTTCGGGTTTGTGAAAGGCAGATCATGCCTCCTGAACCTGATCGATTTCTTTGAGGCAGTCACCAAAGCCGTAGACAAGGGTAAAGTGGTTCACACAGCCTATCCTGACCTCGCCAAGGCTTTCAACACCATCCCCCATTCTGGAATTATAGCTAAACTCACTAAACTAGGTATAAATCCCTATGTCACAAGATGGGTTGCCATCTGGCTCATGGACAGAACCCACACTGTAAAAGTTGCACACTCTAAATCTGACCTCAAACCAGTGACAAGTGGAGTACCACAAGGTTCAGTCCTGGGACCTTTCCTGTTTGGTATCTACTTCTCTGAAGTTCAAGCTAACACAGAAGGCTTCTGGCTAATGAAGTTCACAGATGACTGCAAACTGGGAGCCATAGTCAAGTCCCCAAATGATGTGGAAATCCTACAGAAGGGCCTCGCTGAGACAGATGCCTGGTGTCAGAGCCATGGCCACAAGCTCAGTGCCAAAAAGTGCATTGTCATCCCCTTTGGTAAAAACTCTGTACCCATGAACTACTACATAGACAGCAGTCTACTTAACACTGAATGTGTGATAAGATACCTTGGGACCCAGGTGGACAGTAGTCTGTCCTTTGATAGTCACATCGCCACAGTAGTCAGGAAGTCCTTCTACGTGGCACACCTCCTCATAAAAGGGTTCTCATCCAGGGAAAAAAGAGATCATTGTTCCCCTCTACTCGACACTCATTAGAACCATTATAGAGTACAATGCCCCTTTTGGAATGTACCTCACAAGACATCTGCAGCAGCTGGAAAGGCCACAGACGTACCTCACAAAGAGGATTACTGGCCCCAAACAGATGCCCTATACTGACCATCTCAAAAAACTCCACTTTAGACCGTAGCATATCACCTACTCTGAGGTGATCTCTGCCTAACATATAAAGCTATGTCAAACCCAGAGCTGTTTGACATGCTACACCTAAAGAAATCCCAATCTCTCCAAGCTACATGCTCTAGGGACCTAAACATTGTCACCACAATAAACAGGACATGTTGGACGGATAGATTCCTGTCCCAGAGACTTCTCATACTCTGGAACAGGCTACCTATCTACGTCAAGCAAAGTTCTTCATTAGCACTCTTCAAGAAAAATCTTGATGAGTGGATGGGAAATAGGAAATACACCCTGGGGATCACTTCTGTGTCTCTGCTCAACAGTGGCATAGGAAAATAACTTTCTTGGGTGGCATAAGCCAGGGAACCTTGTTGGCTAGGCTTAGGTAGGCCCTCGGGTCAATAGCCTAGTATCTACCTATGAACCTATGAACTCTGTGGAGTCTGTATGGAACTGAGTAGAGGAACAGTGCTGTTAGCCTATCTATGTAGGGTAGGTGTTTGGAGTCCTGGATTCTCCCAGTGAGGATCCTCTGTGGTCTCTCCAGCTGCTGCATGTGCTTTGTGAGGTACATGCCAAAGGGGGCATTGTACAAAATAATTGGCCTTATAAGGTTAGAATACATGGATCTTATGACCTCTTTGTCCCTGGATGAGATACCCTTACTTTTGTGTTAGTAAACATCTATGAAGCTTTCTATAACACAAGCAACATGGTGCTCAGACTTCAGGTTGCTATCAACCTGAGTTGCCAAATACATCACTACTGCTTGTGTATGTAGGACATTGCTGTTAATGTGATAATATGTGGGGACATCAGTCTCCCCGAAGGAGAAGATCATGCATCTGCAGGCATTCAGATTGAGGCCATGTTTCTGGCAGCAGTCATTTGTTTTGGTGAAACCCTGTTGTAGGACGTCCACATCACTTTGAGTATTGATGACTCTTCCCAGCTCATAGACATCTGCCAACGTGGTCATATTCCCATATACCAGAGACCCCCAGATGGATCCTGGGGTATGCCACTCATTACAGGTGTACTGCTTGACTTGGCTAGCCCTATTATGATTTTGGGGGTTGTAGCAATGAACCAGTTAGCTACCCATTTAGTAACATATGGAATGCTGCTGGATTGAGTTCATGTACTATGGCCAATTGCGAATAGTGTGTAAGGCTTTGGCTGAGTCAAGGTTGCCACAGTGCACGATGTTGCCATCATCCATACCTTTGTTGGATGTCTCAGGGAAGTCATCCAGAGTTCACTGACATACCTCCCCTTGAGAAAGACATACTGTGTGGGGTCAAGTATTTGGAGTATGCCAATGTCCCTGTTAATGAGGTCCAGGATAATCAATGATGATCCATAAAGATAATACCTCAGATGGTTTGTGTTGCTATGTTATTATGAGGCTACATGTCTTGCATCTGGACAGGCCCATATATGACAGTCAGACACAGGCCTACACATGGGGACAGGGTGTTAATAATTCTCTGCCAATCATAGACAGCTGGGAGACTGGTTTATTATAAGCTTGCTTTTTCTAATGGGTATGACATCTGCTTCTCCACTGTCTGCTATTGATGTTTTGACATGAACTTGTCTTGTTTGGCACATAGTTTGGCAGGCAAGTGCAATGTTAGGACAAGCAGAAGAGATATAAGAGGCATACTTGTGATCCTTCTGTGACAGCTTGTCGTTCCAGGGCTATGGATGGTGGCCAGTGACGTGTTGTCAGTGCTGACACAGTGAGGTGGCAGCCATTTAAAACCTGGCAGTACACAGACTTTCAGGTACCTGCTGTCCTACTAGGCACTGTGTAAGTTACTCCAAGCTGTGTATGGTCCATATGTGTATCCCCCTGTCCCTGACTTGTCCAGCTTTTCTACAGTGACAGATATTGACTTCTGGACAGTATGTACAACTCCTACCGTAGGTGTATCTGCATGCAAAATAGTTGGCACAGAAGGTCTTGGAACATGAACCTGCCAACCACAGTACTGTAACTAGGCCAGTAAGCTGCAACAGCTAAGAGTAAATGCTGCCCTCCTCCTGAAAGTATTAACCACGCATATACATGGCTCATTGACCCTTGCATATTGTGGACATGTGACAAGTTATCAAGTTGATTGGGAGAGCCCTGGGAATGTGCGCTCTGCTGCTATTACCCTAAAAACATACATGTTACTGCATTTCTATGGGGACACGGGTGTGTTGGGGGGCATACCAGTCAACTGTACACATTTGCACAGACTGTGCAGATGTTGGCTTTACTTTTTGGTTCCATTTAGCATAGTGTTGTGCCTGTCTTGGAGAATACTGGCATATCACTACAGACCAAAGGTTAGTATGTAATGGCAGACATTTGAGTTTCGGACTTCCTACCCTTCAGAGACTTCATGCAACTGCAAGACCTGCTGTGATATGACTGTGTAAGTCTGTAAGAGGACTCTTTCATCATTGTCCCTATTTGTGGGCCTTTGTCAGACATTTCTTTATAGGTTTATACAGCTGACTTGCTGGGAGAGGGTGAATGGTGAGTATGGGACCCCAACATTGACATCCATGCATGTGATCTATGAACCCCCAGTTTATTTCTCCCCCATATACACTGCAATGAGTTTTGTCACCTAGGGGACTACTGCATACTCTGTGGAAGCCAGTATTGGGCAGACATTTCCTGTTGTTCCACATAGCTGTCAGTTTTCTGCTGCTATCCCGGTAGGCCACCCCATTCCCTTGCATACATGCAGCAATACCTTTGATATGCTTCCAAAACATACTATTCCATTCATCTATTGTTAAGAAGAGTGACTTACCTTGTGCCTGCGGCAGTTGTGAGGACAGTGCTTGCAGGCTGACTTTGTCAGATGCACGCAGTACACGGCCTATACATGGTAAGGTACAGGTAGTATGATGTGTGTGGCATCTATTTTACTGTGTGTGTGAGTCATACAGAGGTATCAGTCCCTGGGTCCCTAGGGTGTCAGTGTATGTGCTATGCGTTGCCTCTTTGCCAAGGCCAGGGCATACTGGGCACACCTACTTCTGCCTCCAGGAGCAGGCTCAGGGGGGGTTCCTCCGAATCCCCCTGTGCTTGTGGAGACCTTGGCAATGGTGGGAGGCTGTGTGGCCCTTCCCTGTGATGTTCCTGCCATAGCTGTTTCTGCAGGATCATATTGTGTAGCATGGCACATACTATGAACATGTATGCACATGTGGCTGGAGAGCACTGCAAGGCTCAACCAGATATGTCAAGGCAGCAGAACAGTGACTTGAGCATCCCAAACACACTATAATGTTCCTAGTTTGTGCATGTGCCTCATTATGGAGTTCTTCAGTGGGTGTGTGTGCATTCCTGATGGGTGTCATCATTTACGGTTCCAGTGCATATCCAGCATCCTCCATGAGATGGCCATACAGGATGTCCCCCTCTGGGAAATGCCTGCTACAGCTATGAGGCATACCAGATGTGAAAGTCTTGATAGCTGCCAGGGCTGCCAGCACACACATTCATGATAATGCCTTGGGAATTGCACACGACCTAGCAGTTGATGGAGTGATAGCCCTTGCGGTTGATGTAGACTCTACCATCTTCACCAGGTGGTGCTTTGATGTGGACGTGAGTGCAGTCTATGGCACTCAGTACCTCTGGGTAGTCTGCTACATGGTGGAAGAGATGCATATTGCTGGTCCTCTCCTCAGGGGTGCTGGAGAAATAAATGTGCTCACTGGCATGTAATAGCATGGCATCCAGGAATTGGTGGAGTACCCTGAATGCAGATGCCTGTGAGACCTCCATGATGTCCCCAGTAGGTCTTTAGAAAGTACTTGTAGCTAGTATTCTTGAGGTTATACATAACTTGGTTTCAACTGGGATGGGTTCCCCTCTGTTGGCTCTGGTTCTGAGGTGAGGCTGGCACAGCTCGGTGAGTTGCTGAAGTATGCGCCTGTCCACCCTGTAGCTTTCTAGTATTTCCAGCTCATGTAGCCCCTGGAAGGTTACCCTGAATCTGAACACTCTTCTCCTCCTTGGTCTAGGCCATTTGTCAGAATTATCCTCATTACTGACCTTGGTCTGTAGCACATACAGTTGTAGCAAAGCAGCAGCAGCCCCCATCATTTTGTCAATTACAATTCCCAAGTGTGTACACCAATGGTGCAGAGTTTGTGGGAAAACCAAACTGAAAGGTGTTTGCATACTTTATGCTGGTGTGCAGCAGATGCTGCCTGTGTGATTGGCTGACTGATACATTCTACCTGCCAGCTATATTACTTGATGCGTTTGAATGGGCCACTGTGAGTGGCAGAGTCTGTGATAGTGATTTGTAGCTCATTTCCTTTATTCTGCTATTTCCCTTTTTTCTTTTTTTTTATCTCTGCTGTGTTTAAGCCCTGTGGTGCACCACACACACTGTTTCAGCTAGTGTAAACATTGTTGAGCAGAAAGGACCCTTCCCTGGACATAAACATGCTCAGAATTTCTGAAATGAGCTAAGCACAATGAAGCAGCCTCAGACACACCACCCTTGCATAGCTGTGCTTAGCTGAGTGCAAATAGAAGCCACAGAGCTCCAATGTGCTCACACCAAGCATCACACACCCCCTTTTCATGTTAGCTGCTGCTTCTGCTTACACCACCACATTATAGCTCCTACTTAATTAGGTACCCGCAGACAAGGTTTTCACGATTTTCTGCACAATCACATTTGCACGCTGCTGCGCTCCACTTAAATGGCCAAAATCGGCCAAAAAAAAACCTTTGGATTTTTGCACTTTGTCAGAAAAATATGTATTAGTATATGTATTAGTAATATGCTTAGTGCATTTAGAGCTTGAAAATGGTTAACACATTTATTCTATTTTACACTGCATAAATCTGTACAAATTGCAGAACCTTTCTGACCTTGTATTGTCATAAAATATGCGCAGCTAAAATCTTTGCTTATGCCTTGGAAATTTACTGAGAAGCAGATGATTTCTGCTTGTGTCAGGAAAATAATGAATAGAACAATACCACTTGTATAAATGTTATGAAACTTAGACAAGGAGTTCCGCTTGTGCTGTGAGAAAATACACAGCTGCAGAAGCTATAGATAATTAGAACAAAGACTGCCTGAAAATATGAACTGCAATCAGCATTTGCTTCTGTCTGAGCTAGAAAAGTACCTTGAAATGTAACACATGCATTAGAACTATACAATAGAAGCTTGTAATGGGCTAGTGCCCACCAAGGCCAGGTTATTTTTCTCAAAAAGTTTTTCATAAATCCAGTCATGTCAGCAGAAAATCTGAGTAACATCTGCTGTAGAACAATACTGAAAGTTGTGTTTGATTACGTCAGCTACAGAAGGCCATGTCTTGTAAAACAGTATAAGAATAGCATACTTCCTGTTAGTAGTTATGCAAAATCCTGTATTTGCATGTTTTGGTCTCCTTGCTGCAAGTTATTAAATGTGCCTTAACTGAACCTTACGTGTATTGGTCTTTGAAGTTTTTTCCTTTGACACACTTTTGCAACACTTTGGCATGCCAATGGCCATAGTATTGGCCAGTGGCATGCCTAATAAACATAATACATGCTTTACTTTGAGCTGTCATGCCACCGTTTTGATTTTTGCAGAAATGTACACGGTTACTAACCGCATACATTTCTGCTGCAGACACGGCTCCAACACAGATGCCTGTCTGCTTGCTGGATTGCAAATTCACCTCATTTGTGTGGTTTATACCAGCAAATGAGGTAATTTGCATTATTCCATCGCGTGCAGCCCCCCCAGCCTTGTTTACTGGATTGCATAGGCTCCAAACTCTGTGTTTGAGCCATGCCACTATGCTTACATGGAGATTAGGTCCAAGTAAGCTTTACTGAATTCCCCCCATAATCTGTAATAATTCCTTTTCAAATACTGTTGGCAACTTAAATACATTTGCTAAGTATGCTATTTTCCCCATCAGTACTGAATTTATTAAATAAGCCTTTTTTTCCCTGAATGGTAATTTATATGTTCTCCTGAAAAGACAGGTTTGTTTTATTTATTCTATTTTTCCCACTGAATTCTACTTGCATCTTTATTTCCATACTTTATACCTAACACAGAAATTTAATTCATTGTAAAATATATACCCTTGATCTTTATTACACTGCCTAAACCTTTAATTTTCTCTTTATTTAAAGCCGTCCCTATCATCTCTAGAATCTCATTTGTGCAAGTTACTTCTTTTATCCAAATTTAGTTTTTTTACAATTGTTAAGGCCGTCCGCATATGTTAACAGAACTGGAATGCTTAACCCTTCAGGTGTTATATACCCCACACCTCCTTCATTTTGTAATTTATTTCACATACTATCACATTTATAACTAATTTATTTATTTATTTTTCATTTGTTAATCGGGAAAGTCCAACTCGATATAGGTCCATTTTCAGCGGAGACCGGGGAGAAGAGCCCCATACATTCATTACATGGATACATACAGTGAAATATTACAAAATGGACATTTGTTCAACAACAGATACACACATATTCAAGATTTTCTACAATACACACAGGAAATATTTAGAAATGTTTAACTTTTAAGGGAGAACACATACATTATTAGTAGTTAACATAGATATTAGTAGTACATGGTTGTGCCAAGTTATCATCCTTACTTTAGTACTTTCCAGTAGGTAACAGACATGTAATCAGTTTTCTAATCAGTTAATGAATCAGAATGATATAATGAAAGTTTCTACATGTAATAAGGTTTTCATTTATAGATAGGAGACAAAGCCAATGCATTTTAGGTGTTTAAGAGATATTTTGAATTGGGTTAAGGAGGGAACTGTAGTAAGTTCCACAAGAAGTAAGTTCCAGGTTTTGCCAACAGAGTTGGTAAATAGTGATTCACCAGCCGAATCGTTAGATTTAACAGTTTGTACTAGTGTTCTGTTGGAGGAGCGGAGTGTTTTTAGGTTACTGTAGGGGGTGATAATATTTTTCAGTATGGGTGTGCTGTCTGGTTGGTAGAGAACTTTGTGAACAACTATTAATTGGTTATACTGAAGATATGCTAAGAGTATTCAATTCATTGGACGTACCTGTCTTACACCACTTTTCATAGGATCATAGGATTATAGGAAGTTACTAGGCTATTCGCCCTGAGGCCCCTACAAGCCTAGCCAAGAATTTAGCCCATGTTCTGACAAGTCAGAACTCGATGCCCCTGTCCAGCAGGGACACAGGTGGAATCCCAGGGGTGTATTTTCTGTTCCCTATCCAGTTATCCTGGTTGTGTTTAAAAGGGATAATCAACTACTCTGCTTGACAAGGAGAGGGAGTCTATTCCATGAAGGGGGAGTCTCTGGGACACTAATCTGTCCTCCCAACAAGTTCTATTGATGTCACAGACCAAGCTGAGGTCATGTGTGCGGGTTACTCAAGTGGAGCTTAACTTGCGGATATGCAGCAGTCCCATCAAGGAGGGGTCTGAGATTGCTTTGTGTGCTAGACAGATGTCACCTCTGAGGAGTCTGTATGAGACTGAGGAGAACAACAGGGCTTTTAGCCCATCTGTATAGGGTAGGTGTTTGAGATCCTGGATTCTCCTGGTGAGGAACCTCTGTGGTCTCTCCAGCTGCTGCATGTGGTTTGTGAGGTATATGCTGAAAGGACCGTTGTACTCAGTAATGGGACTTATAATGGAAAAATACAGGGATGTTATGACCTCCTTGTCCCTGGATGAGATACCCTTCCTAATGAGGTTACTGTTTAGGTTACTGTAGGGGGTGATAATATTTTTCAGTATGGGTGTGCTGTCTGGTTGGTAGAGAACTTTGTGAACAACTATTAATTGGTTATATCGAAGATATGCTAAGAGTATTCAATTCATTGGACGTCCCTGTGAGGAACCTCTGTGGTCTCTCCAGCTGCTGCATGTGGTTTGTGAGGTATATGCTGAAAGGAACGTTGTACTCAGAAATGGGACTTATAATGGAAGAATACAGGGATGTTATGACCTCCTTGTCCCAGGATGAGATACCCTTCCTAATGAGGTGGGCCATGTAGAAAGCCTTCTGGACAACGGCGGCAATATGGTGGTCAAAAGTTAGGTTGCTATCAGTCTGTGTGCCCAAGTCCCTCACAACTGATTGCGTGCTTAGGACCTTGTTATCAGTGTGATCATTTTTGTGGATGTTACTCTCCCCAACAGGAATGATGGTGCATTTTTTTGGCATTCAGTTTGAGGTCATGTTTCTGGCACCAATCATTTGTTTGGGTGACACCCTCTTGGAGGATGTCAACATTAACAGGAGAATTGATAACAACATCCAGCTTACAGTCATCTGCAAACCTGATCTGTCATAGCCCACTGGTTTTGGCCTGCACCTCAGAAATGTATAACCCAAACAACAGAGGCCCTAAGATCAATCCCTGGGGTACGCCACACATTACGGGTCTACTGCTTCAGGAGCTACCCTATTTTGACTAGGTGTGTTCTATCAGTGAGCCAGTTTGCTCCTCATCTAGCAACATATGGATTGATGCCTATTTGAGAGAGTTTATCTATTATACCCGAGTGGGGAATAGTATTGAAGGCTTTGGCTAGATCAAGGTAGGTGGTGTGTACTGTCTTCCCATCATCCATGGCTTTGGTGACTGTCTGAAAGAAGTCAACCATATTTAACAGGCATGACCTCTCCTTGATGAAACCAAACTGTGTGGGATTGAGTGTTTGGAGGTTGCCAATGTCCTTGTTAATGAGGTCCATGATAATCTGTTACATGGCCTTGCAGACCAGGCTAGTTAGGCTGATGGGTCTATAATTTCCTAGATCAGTGGATGCTCCACCTTTGTGCAAGGGGATGACATTGACTGTCCTCCACTTGGTTAGAATAAAGCCAGTACTCAGGCTTTGACTGAATAGGCTGCCTAATGCTGCTGCAAGTTCCTGCCTGAGTTCATGTAGGATGCAGCCTGGGATGTTATCAGGTCCTATGGAGGCTGTATTTTTTGCTTTTGAGAGGCCAGTGATGACTTTTTCTCTAGTGATAAGGGGAGGGGTAGGTGCTGGGGCTGTCTTGATTTACTGATGGGGGGACAGACTAGGGAAGTTTTCAGTGAACCACAAACTGGAACTGCTGCAGTAGTTGAATCCGATTTATTCACAATACAAGTAGATACAAATAACTATAAAAACACGTTGCCAGTAAAAACTTCAAGTTAAGTGCTTTCTTCCTATAAAATATGGGACTTCATCAGAACAAACTGAACCTACATATCCAGCCATTTATATATATCCTACATCACCCATTATTACATTCCATGACTCATAAATTAGCCATTTAAAGTGATAGGACCAAATCCTAACATTTTGTCTTTCCTAAACAAAATCCAGCCACACAAATACTTGCTAAAAATGCTACTTATTTCCAAACATTCAATAAATATTTATATTATATTATTAATCTTTACCCCATAATATTTCTTATTTTTAAAACTCTAGAGAATCTTACATTTTCATTTATTCCTGGATAATGTGTAGCATCCAACTGCAACTGCCATCTTAACTCAACGTAATACCAAGCATTTTTACTTGTGCATCTTTGACCAATTGTAAAACAAAAAACTTAAAATTATGACTAGGGAATTCCTTCTTATGTCTACTAAGTGCATTAGTAATTTTGCATTTTCTCATATCCATAAGATGCTTATATATCCTAGCCCTTAAGCGTCTACTAGTTTTCCCTATATAAAAGGTGGTACATCCTTGACACTTGGCCATATAAACCACATTAGTACTATTACAATTATGGTGTCCTTTAATGTAAATTCTTTTACCATTTAGGAAATGAAACACCTCTCCTGTCTCCAAAATGTAGGAGCAATATGGACACATACCACATTTACAGTTTCCTAACTTCCTATTTGCATATCCACTGTCATGGGAGCCTTCCAATATATTTTTGATAGATGTATCCTTCCTATACAATATTATAGGTCCTTTACCGACTTTGTGGCCTACCAAATGGTCAAACTGTAAGATTCCCAGTTGATTCTCACCACATGGTTGAGGTAAGACAAAAGAGGTGTTTCATTTACTAAATGGAAAAAAAAATTACATTAAAGGACACCATAATTGTAATAGTACTAATGTGGTTTATGTGGCCAAGTGTCAGGGATGTACCAGATTTTATATAGGGAAAACTAGTAGACGCTTAAGGGATAGGATGTATGAGCATCTTATGGATATGAGAAAATGCAAAGTGGTGCTGCGGTAGCGTTGTCGCCTCATAGCAAGACGTTGTCCCGTTCGATTCTCAGCTAGAGTGTCTTCTGTGTGGAGGCATATGTGAATGGGGCATGCCTTCATTGAAGGTTGTGCATCAGGGCTGGTAACCCGGTACATAAAAATCCACTTCCAATCATTAGCGGACCGGAGTTCCACTGTGGCGACCCCTAACCGGGAAAAACTGAAAGACACAAACAAACAAACTAAGTAGACATAAGATGGAATTCCCTAGTCCCAATTTTAAGTTTTTTTGTTTTACAACAATTGGTCAAAGATGCACAAGGAAAAATGCTTGACATTTACCTTGATTTATGTGAGTTAAGATGGCAGTTGCAGTTGGATGCTACACATTATCCAGGAATAAATGAAAATGTAAGCATCTCTAGTGTTTTAAAAATAAGAAATATTAAGGGTTAAAGATTAATAACATAACATTAATATTTATTGAATGTTTGGAAATAAGTAGGATTAAAATGTTCATTCATAATTTTATTTATTTTTTAACAAGCATTTTTTAACAAGTATTTGTGTGGTTGGATTTGTTTAGGAAAGACTAAATGTTAGGATTTGGTCCTATCACTTTAAATGGCTAATTTATGGTTCAAGGAATCTAATAATGGGTGGGGTAAGATGCATATAAATGGCTGGGTATGTAGGTTCAATTTGAACTGATGAAGTCATATATTTTATGGGAAGAAAGTGCTTAACTTGAAGTTTTTACTGGCAATGTGTCTTTATACCTATTTGTATCTAGTTGTATTGTGAATGAATTGGATTCAACTACTGCAGAAGTTTGTGGTTATAAGTTTGAACCTTTTGGTATTTTTGGAAAGTTTTCCCTGAACCTTTCTGCCTGCAGGTTGGCTATATCTACAGCATTTGTGTATGTGGTGTCCTTGACCACCATTTCTGAGCAGATCTGAGTGCTTCTTTTGAGACTGCAGGCATATGTGAAGAAGGCTTTATGATTGTCTTTAGTAGATGTAGCCAGTTTGGACTCAAAAGTTTGCTTTGGAGGATTTCACTAGTGCTCTTATTTGCTTATTCAGGCTAAGGAGAGACTGGTTCCAATTAGGCACCTGCTCCTTCTTGGTCCTGGACATCATTTTTTTCTTTTATTATGGAGTTTATTTATATTGCAGATGTCCACCAGACAGATTTACTCTTCCTTGAGGAGGAGAATTTTGTCCTGCAGGGCATTCCTGATTCCATGCAGCTATATAAATGCTCAAATAGTACTTTGGTGTAGGTTTGGACATTTGTGCCAGTTCTTATGGAGGGAGAGGGGCTGTGAAGCTGTTTATAATCAGCTTTTCGGCTTTGGAGAAGTTTTTTTTTTTTTTTTACCCTAGCTGGGGGGGGGGGGGGGTGCTCGGGGAAATGGTGACTTTGAAAGTGACCGCTTTGTGGTTGGATCTTACTAGGGAAGATGACACTGTCGGGATGCTGCAATGGTTACTCATGTTGCTTAATACCAAGTCCAGGATATTATCACCTTCTATGGGGTTGTTAACCAGTTAGTTCAAGGCATTTGCACTGACGAAATCAAGAAATCTCTGGGCATTTGTGTTTTGGCATGAGTAGTTCTTCCAGTCTATGGTTGGATGGTTAAAGTCACCCAGGATCAGGGTAAAGGACTGAATCTTCATAGATTTGAAGAAGTCCAGATAGGTGGAGTGGGCATCTCGAGTCAAAGTTGGGGACCTGTAGCTAGCTATGATTTAAATAGGGGTCTTGTCAATGGTTAACTGCACCTGGAGTCTCTCCTGTGCGTCATACTGTTTGATCAGTCTAGAGGTGTGTATGTCTTTAGTTTATATGGAAATTCCACCTCCTTTTGCTGTGCTGCTCATGGTTTGGGGTCTGAATGTATGATATGATGAGTGACTTGGTATGGCTGGGGTGTTCTACGTAGCTTTGAACCAGGTTTCTGTGACTGTAAAAATGTCAGCATCTTCCAAGAATGCTTGCAATGAGTGCAATTTCATGTTTAGACTCCTAGTGTTTAGCAGCATGACCTTTAATTTTCATTTGATGAAATTTTCATGTTGGTTGTTTTGACCTCATGGCATACTACACACTGACACACATAATTTCCTAACTTTCTTATATAGGTTTACAATCAAACTTGGGAACAGCATCCATTGACTGGCATGCGGTAGACTTGCAGTTTCCAAGTTGGCATAATATCAAACCAAAAACGATCTACTAAACTACAGAAAATGGGTAGTGTAGGTCAATATTTTGGGTTCAACATTGTGTAGGGGGTGACCTATTTTAAATGTTGTAAACCATAGACATGGATACTTATAAGTCGAATGAATAACTCTTTCCAGAAGATAATATATACCCAAACTATGTGCCCCCACACACCCCGCTTACTATATCTACTAAATCCAGGATCGCATTATAGTGGGGAACAGGGCATATACCTTTTTAGACTAAATTAGTTTCAGTCAAATGAGCTTTCAGTGAAGTGAGCTTTCAGTGAATTGTGCTCAGGCAATTCATTTTCAGTGAAATGAGGCTTCGACAAAATGAGTTTCAGTGAAATGTGTTTTCTATCAAAGCAGACCTATATACATATTATATATATATATATATATATATATATATATATATATATATATATATATTACTTGTTTTCCTTTATCTCTAGTGACATAGCAAGAAGATCAGAAAATCCTGTTTCAACTGCCTCCCCTTCTCCTATAACTAAACCATCTAATACTATAACATAATATGTTTCAGTTCTGTACATACACCTTTTGTTAAGGACATGAATTTTTGTCCCAGAGTTTTAACTTAGCACATCTTATAATTTACAACATTTTTCTTATATTATTTTCTTTCTTTTTATGCTTGCCTATTACATCACATCATTTTGGCATGAACGATTTGAGACATACCTTTCTGGACTATATGAAGAGAGGCATGACTGAGCTCTTGTACTATGTGTCACAGGCAGGTATATCCCTAGCCTTAAGCAGCATTTTACCTTCAACTAGGATGATGTCTCAATACAAACAGAAAATGATTGACTTCAATAATTGGCTTAGCTTCTGGTGTCATTCTAAGGGGATCCACTATGTAAGCCTGGGATGAAATGGTCGACAAATCTCAATACTTTGCCAGAGATGGTCTTCATCTGTCTTCCCTGGGATTTGGCTACTGGCTAAGGCTCTTGCCACCCCCATAGTGTCTTTTTAGGCAGTGTCTCAAGGACACAATTCACAATGTAAAAACTCTATCTAAAAACAACCTCATGCTTATGCTGCTAAACTCTAGGAGTCTCAACATGAACCTGCACTCATTGGAAGCAGTTCTCCCGTTGGAAGATGCAGACATCTGTGCAGTCACGAAGACCTGGTTCAAGGCTGTGGAGAGCATATCAGCCATACTGGACTACACTACCTTCCACATGTTCAGACCTCAAACTGAAGGCATGAAAACTAAAGGATACGGTGTATCAATATTCATTAAATATAAATACACCTCCAGATTGGTTAAACAGTATAATTCCATGGAGACACTTCAGGTGCAATTAACTGATGGTAGGACTCCTATTCAAGTCATTGTTAGCTACAGGACCCCCTCCATGAATCAGGTTACCCACTCTGCCTATTTAGATCTACTTCAGTCTATCAAGATGCATCCAAACACCATGGTTTTGGGCGACTTTAACCACCCATACATTGACTGGGTAAATTACTTCTGCTCAAACTCACTTGCCCAAAGTTCCTCAACTTTGTTAACTCCAATGCCCTGGAGCAGTTGATTGACATCCCCAGAAGGTGTGCCAACATCCTGGATCTGGTACTTACCAATATGGCAGACCACTGTAGCACTCCTCACTGTGAGGTCCTCCCTGGTGAGATCTGACCACAAATCGGTCTCATTCAAAGTAACTATCACACCTGATGCCCCAAGCAGCAAACTAAACTAAAATAAATTCTACAAAACAGATTATAACCTTTTACAGAATGGTATAAATAGCTTCACTGCACCTCCTCCCTCAGATTGAACTGGCAACTATGCCAAGCTCTATACCAATGCTTTAAACAAACACCTGTTTACCAGCATTGACTCGGCCGTACCTGATAGGACCAAAACAAGCCTCTCAAGGAAAAGCAAACCTGCTTGGTGGATCACTGCCCTTAACAGGCTTTACAATAAGAGGAAAAAATTGCTGTCTAAGAGTAAGAGGGACTGAGCCCCCCCCAAAAAAATTCCTCTCAACTTAAATAAGCAAATAAGACTTCTTGTGAAGTCCTCCAAAGCAAACTACTTGTCCAAATTAGCTTCCCCAACAAAGGACAACAACAAGGCATTATATAGTTACATCCATAACCTAAAAGGAAAGGCCCAGATTTGTGCTGAACTGGTAGTTGATACCACATATACTGAGTCTGTACACATAGCTAACCTGCTGGCCAACAGGTCCTGTGAAAATTCACTCCCTTGTCCCTGCCACACATACCCCATGACATCCCTACCACCTGTCCCCTACCTTGTATCTCTAAACAGCAGGTCATAAATGACCTCTCTAAGGCCTAAAACAAAGCATCTTTGGAACTTGATAACATCCCAGACTGCCTCCTACATGGGCTTCAACATGAATTAGCAATACCACTGGGTACTGTTTTCAATCATAGTTTAAGTACCGGCTTGGTACCAGCTGAATGAAAAACAGCCACTGTTATTCCCTTGCACAAATGTGGTGCTTCCACTGACCATGGGAACTAGAGCCCTATTAGCCTGACTAGCCTTATCTGCAAGGTCATGGAGCAAATCATCATGGACCTTATCAACAAAAATATAGGTAATCTCCAAACACTTGACCCTATTCAGTTTGGATTTGTCACAGGGAGATTATGCCTGTTAAACCTGATGGACTTCTTCAAGACAGTCACCAAGGCCTTGGACAGAGGGAAATCTGTGCATACAGCCTACCTGGATTTAGCCAAGGCATTTGACACTATCTCCCACTCAGGCATAGGTTTATAGGTTCATAGGTAGGTACTAGGCTATCGGCCCAAGGGCCTACGTAAGCCTAGCCAACAAGGTTCCCTGGCTAATGCCACCCAAGAAAGTTATTTTCCTGTGCCACTGTTGAGCAAAGACACAGAGGTGATCCCCAGGGTGTACTTTCTATTTCCCTTCCACTCATCAAGATTTTTTTGAATGAAGAACTTTGCTTGACATAGATGGGTAGCCTGTTCCAGAGTATGGGAAGTCTCTGGGACAGGAATCTATCCCTCCAGCATGTCCTATTTATTGTGGTGACAAGGTTTAGGTACCTAGAGCATGTAGCTCATAGGGATTGGGATTTCTTTAGGTGTAGTATGTCCAACAGCTCTGGGTTTGACATAGCTTTATATGTTAGGCAGAGATCACCTCGGAGTAGGCAATATGCTACGGAGTAAAGCTGGAGTTTTTTGGGATGGTCAGTGAAGGGCATCTGTTTGAGTCCAGTAATTCTCTTTGTGAGGTACTTCTGTGGCCTTTCCAGCTGCTGCAGATGTCTTGTGAGGTACATTCTAAAAGGGTTGTTGTACTCTATAATGGGTCTAATGAGTGTTGAGTAGAGGGGAACAATGAGTTTAAGGCCATGACATCATCATCATTGACAAACTCACCCAACTAGGCATCAACACATATCGTTTGATGAGTCAATAAGTAACTCACTCATAGAACTCATATAGTCAAAATAGGGGACTCCACCTCCAACATCAGACCCGTAACCAGTGGTGTTCTACAGGAATCAGTCCTGGGACCTCTACTGTTTGGAATCTATTTCTCCAAAGTACAAGCAAAAACTAAAGGTCTATGGCTGATGAATTTAGCTGATGACTGAAAACTGGGAGCAGTCATAGAATCTCCAAATGATGTCAATATACTACAAGAGGGTCTTACACAAACAAATAATTGGTGTCAAAGTCATGGCCTTAAACTCAATGCAAAAAAATCTATTATCATTCCTATCAGTAAAAGCGATTTTACTGCTAACTACCATATCAGTAGCAACACCTTAAGCATGCACTCAGTGGTGAGAGACCTGGGCACACAGGTTGACAGCAACCTTACCTTTGACCAGCATGTCTCTACAGTAGTGAGAAGGGCATTCTATATTGCTCGTTTCATAAGTAAGGGCATTGCCTCCAGAAAAAAAGAAGTTATAACCTCCCTGTACTCTTCCCTCATCAAACCAATAATTCAGTACAGTGCCCCTTTTGGTATGTACCTTTCCAAGCACCTGCAGCAACTGGAGAAACCACAAAGGTTCCTCACAAGGAGAATAAGGTCTTCAGCATTTGTCTTATGGGGATTGTCTGAAATCACTGTCACTTTATTCTCTTTTATACAGACTATTCACATGTGATCTCTGCCTTGCATACAATGCAATCTCTAACCCTGCTTTATTGGAAATGCTGCATATCCATAAGTCAAATGGCACACGAGGTACTCATTCTAAAGACCTTAACCTGGTATGTGACATTAATAAAACCTGCTGGAGGGACAGATTTGTCTCCCAGAGGTAACCACCACCTTTGGAATAGACTCCTACTTCATGTCAAACAGAGTACCTCTTTGGTTGTCTTCAAACACAATCTGATAATTGGATGGGTGACTGTAAATTCACCCTGTGGGTTCCACCTGTGTCCCTCTTGGACAGGGGCAATAGGTGCTGATCATGGAAATAAGGGTAAGAACTTGTCTAGGCTTGTAAGGGCCCTAGGTCCATTATCCTGGTAACTTCCTATGATCCCATAAAGTCTCCTGTTATTATGATATTCATATTTATCGCAATATAATCTAACATCCGATTAAATAAGCTTTACAATTAGTATAAGCATATAATGTTATAATTCTACATACTTGTGTTTTCCATTTTAAATCTAGTTACAACTTATATCTTGACTGTATTTCTACACAATATTGCTATTCCAGAACATCTTTCATTTCTCAAATTTCAGATTATATTTCCTCCCCACATTTTCTCTGTTTGTAATCTTTCCTCATTTGTTAAAAATCTTGTCTTCTGAAATAATTACATCTACCTCACATGTATTACATCACTCCAAAATTCCTATTCTTCTAACTATATTCATAACGCTATTCACATTTACAGAAAACACTATAAAATGTCCATTTTCCCTTTTCCTAGAGTCGTGGTTTTATAAGTTCATAGCTAATTACTAGGCTAGTTTTCTTAACAGTTCATTATAAGCCTAGCCAATTTCCTTCCCAAGAGTGAACATATACACTGTACTTTGTGTCTCTGAGTCAAACATGGTAACAATTATATAACCAAGAACAGCACCTGAAATGACAGACAAAGGTACCCAAAACGTTGGTACTAATACTTTATTGTACAACCATAATCACAAATCCAAGGTGCTACAAAGGTTAAACGCTTTCATCAACAAGAAGTTGACTTCATCAGAACAGTTAAAAATGTGTACACACCCTTTTTAAATACAATCTAGCCAAACTTAATAGGTTACAAAAAATGTCAATCAAAATCATCATCACAATAACAAGAATCCCTGGCTGAAAATTCTTGAAGGATATATAAATCGGTTAAAAATCTGTTGAAACATAATTCAATGTTACCTGATGTATATTAGTAGAAATAGTAAAAGGTTAAAATGTGCCAATAAAATATGTACTGCAAAATTGTTTCCCAGTATAATAACATATTATATGTTAATATAATGAATACCATTCGAAAATAAAAAATATAAGATATATCTTAAAGTACAAGTAATACAGAAGACAATGATCAACATCAACACTGTAAAATATATAGTGTAGTACACCACTAGTCAAACTTGAGCTGCTTTCTCTTTTAGGGCTGGGGTGATGGAAATGAGATCATTCAAACCAGGGAAGATGTTGGCTGCCGAACGTAGTTGCCACATCATCTCTTTTTTATTCAGGATGTTTTTCCAGTCACAACCCCTAGGATTAGTCAGTACTTCATCCACAATACCAAATTTAAATCCAGTAAAGTTCGGGCATAATATGCTGTGTCTAAAGAGGGCATTAGTGTCTTTTATTTTTTATATCATATGTGTGTGTTCATATATCCTGGTTTTAAGTGCCCTCTCAGTTTTGCCTGTGTAAAATCCAAGGCATGTGTTGCACACAGCCAGGTAAACTATTCTTTTAGAACAACAATTTCCCTTTTTAAAAGTAATTTTACTGTTTGAATAATTGGGTAATGTGATAACTCTGTCTCTTATAATGAACCTACCTTGATTGCAGTTACCACAAATTTTCATCCATACTTCCATGTTTTCATCCCTGCAAACCTATTTATCCTCCAGTATAGTTTTTAAATTTCTATCCACTTTGGTAGAAAAGGTGGGTCTGTCTCCCACCCTCTTGAATACTTCATTGTCAGCCTTAAATACACTCCAATTTTTGTCCATTATATTTCTAATGTATTTGTAAAATGGACTATATTGTATTACACATGCCTGGGTATGGTTACAAGTGTTGACCAAAGGGTTGTTAACAGAGTCCATAGTAGGAAAGTCCTCTGTAATTTTCTTACCCATTGTAGGTGTGTATTTGACCCCCATCCTTCAATAACCTCATTCAGGATGTTTGTCACTAAATCCTCTGGGTACCCTCGTTCTAAGAACATCAATTTTAAGGTGCAAAATTCCTGTTGTAATCTTCTGAATGTGAGGTCATCCTTGCTATTCTGATGGCCTGTCCTTTCACAACTCCTCTCCTCTGAAAGAGCGGGTGGTGGCTGTCATAATGAAGATATGAGTTACAGAAAGTGTGCTTATGGAATACTTTGGACCTAAATCCATCAGAGTCTTTAATAATTAAGGTGTCAAGTTAATGCATTTCAACTGAATTAAATTAATAGATAAATTTGAAAAAAATTAGTAGTATTATTTAAATATTCAATAAAATTAGGAATATTCTCTATGGTACCTTCCCAAATAATAAAAATATCATCCAGGTATCGATTGTAGGAAACTTTTAAAAACATACTCCAGTTCCCAACCTAACATGACTAAGTTTGTGTATACTGGGGCACATTCCACGCCCATGGTCACTCCTGTAATCTGTTGATAATATTGCCCCTCGAAGTATATATAATTATTTTCAAGTACGAGAGCCATCATCTCACAGATTAACTTGATTCTGTCCTGACTTCAGTTTGAACAGGTATACAAAACTTCTTCAAAATATCTCAAACCTTCGTCCTTGGGTATACTGGGAAACAAATCCAGGACATCAATGGTAAGAAAAATCAAATCTGGTGACCATAAATCTGGGGTAATTCTGGCTAAAAAATCCCAGGAGTCTTTCACCAAGTGGGGAATACTATCTAAAACATCTTTTACCACCCTGTGTATAAAAACGGCCAAATTATGTGTCTTGGACCCATTGCCTGCCATTATGGTTCTGAAGGGTGGGTAGGTGATGTTTTTGTGTATTTTGGGAATACCAAAAATGTCAAGCACCCTAGGGTGTTTATTAGTCAAAAATTCATGTGTATCCAAGTCAATTCTGTTTTCTAAAACATATTCTTCCAAAAAACTGTCAATTCTTTGGTAAGAAATGTGTACTTGTTATATGGATACCTGTGAATATTTCTCACAAAAAATAATTGATTGCATATCATTCGTGTAGTCTTCAGAGTTGTATATTACCATACCGCCACCTTTATCAGGGGTCATAATATGTATTTTTCTATCACCCGTTAATTCATTTAACAATTTATTTTCATTCAGTTGTAGATTGCTATAAAACTTCTTGTGGTTCCCCTATAACTGGTAAATTTCATCCTTGACAGCTCTTTCAAAACTAGCTACTAAGGGATGCAAAGGTGGATTATATACACTATTTTTCTTTAAAAATGGTTTGTGTTTAGTGGGTGCATTGACATCATTAAAAAATAAAATTTAAAAATTAAATTTCCTAGTGTAAAAATGTATATCTAAAAGAACTTCTGCTATGTCAGGTTTTTTATTTGGCACAAACTTAAAACCTTTCAAAAACAAAGAAAAATAATTTTCAGTAATCGTGTGGTTGCTGTAATTATATATATTAAACCCCTTATAACTTTGCACAATATTGTTGGAGGTGTTCATTAATATCTGCATCTGCCCCTCGTGGAGTTAGGGGGTCCCTGATGAACTCCCATTCCCTGATGATATGTCTGTTGTCCTTTCATATTTCTGCTGGCTATTCTTTCCGAGTGTCTTACAAAATGAAAATCCGCGGGGTCTGCTTGGTCACTCAACTCGTCCCCAGGAAAATTTCCTGGGTCAAAGTAAGCAACATCCCTTTTATCTAAACCTGTGTCTAACCCATATACTTGTTCCCTCTTATTTTTATCATAGTCCAAAAAGAGTCCATTAGTGGGATACACATTCTGGTGCTTGTACTGGGTAATATCCCTCTCTAATTTCCTTTTCTTTTTCTGGAAGATACCATTACACTTTTTCCCTACCCTGAAAATCATCTTGCCAAACAGTACATCATATTCTGAAAACAACAAATCTGTGGTAATACATTTCTGTAAATGTGTAACCTCCTCCTGTATTCTAACCATCATCTGTTCTAGATAAAAAATATTTTTTCGAGTAACTCCAAGCCCCATCTGTCAAACATACCAGTAAAATCCTCAATCATGCTATTATCGTAAAATAAACCAAATGGAAATTTATAAATGCATAAACCCTGTGGTATTATTTTCAAACTAATGCATTCTTTTAAATATACAATATCCATATCAACAGTTTTTAGTTTGAACATATTTTTTTCAAAGGCAAATATAGCATCCTTTAAACTGTTATAAACAAATACTTCATCTTTATATTTGTTACAAGTCGGAGAGTTGGTGGGGACCCACCCTTTATTTTTAAAATTATATTCCTGTCGAAGTAAAAAGTCAAAATCTAAGTTAATGTTAGACTTGGTGTTAGGTGAGCTAGTCAAAGTACGACCAGCATCACTGTGTTTTTCTATATTGTTGGTACCCATAACGAAAGTCGCTCAACTAGCCTTTGAGCCATCACAACAAGTAGTTTGTTTGCAATGTAAAGAGTCCACAGTACCTGTAGCATCCGATGGATTAGAAAAGGTAGATGTTTTATTTGTTTCCTCAGTGCAAGTAATCCAGACGTCATCTCTGAAATATACAGCTCCATTCTTTCTGTTTGTGGTACCTCGTGAGCAGCTGCGTTACCGTCACAGTGAACATCCACCAAGGAATTTATGTCATGATGTGCTTTCTTCCTGGTAGGTGGATGGAAACCTTCAACAATAGTCACATCATGGGAATCACTAACATCAAGTAAGGAGTCCCCAAGATGGGGATTCGGTTTGGCTAAACTTACTCGCAGGTTGTCTGTAGGTGGTGTAAGTAGGTGAAAATGTTTTTTCAACTCTGACCTCAGTTCTGCAACCTCGACTTTCAAAATAGAAAGTTCCGATGGTTGTGCAGGACCAATTTCTTCAGGTACACCAAACAAATCCAGGGAATCCATAAGTCATCGAGTCCACAAAAACCCAGCTGACCAAAAAACTGTGGAAGGTGCTGAAAAAACACACAAGTAACCAAGAACAGCACCTGAAATGACAGACAAAGGAATCCAAAATGTTGGTACTAATACTTTATTGTACAGCCATAATCACAAATCCAAGGTGCTCCAAAGGTTAAGCGCTTTCATCAACAAGAAGTTGACGTCATCAGAACAGTTAAAAATGTGCACACACACTGTTTAAATACAATTTAGACAAACCTAATAGGTTACAAAAAATGTCAATCAAAATCATCATCACAATAACAAGAATCCCTGATTGAAAATTCTTGAAGGACATATAAATCTGTTAAAAATCTGTTGAAACATAATTAGACGTTACCTGATGTATATTAGTAGAAATAGTAAAAGGTTAAAATGTGCCAATAAAATATGTACTGCAAAACTGTTTCCCAGTATAATAACATATTATATGTTAATATAATAAATAAATACAATTTGAAAATAAAAATATAAGATATATCTAAAAGTACAAGTAATACAGAAGACAATGATCAACATCAACACTGTAAAATATATAGTGTAGTACACCACTAGTCAAACTTGAACTGCTTTCTCTTTTAGGGCTGGGGTGATGGAAATGAAATCATTCAAACCAGGGAAGATGTTGGCTGCCAAAAACGTAGTTGCCATATCATCTCTTTTTTATTCAGGATGTTTTTCCAGTCACAACCCCTAGGATTAATCTGTACTTCATCCACAATACCAAATTTAAATCCAGTAAAATTCAGGCATAGTATGCTGTGTCTAAAGAGGGCATTAGTGTCTTTTATTTTTTATATCATATGTGTGTTCATATATCCTGGTTTTAAGTGCCCTCTCAGTTTTGCCTGTATAAAATCCAAGGCATGTGTTGCACACAGCCAGGTAAACTATTCTTTTAGAACAACAATTTCCCTTTTTAAAAGTAATTTTACTGTTTGAATAATTGGGCAATGTCATAACTGTGTTTCTTATAATGAACCTACATCGATTGCAGTTACTGGGCTGGGAACTGGAGTATATTTCTAAAAGTAACATCTATCAGGACATTGTTTCCTACAATCGATACCTGGACAACAATGGTCTGTTGTTTCAGGTGCTGTTCTTGGTTACTAGTGCGTTTTTTCAGCACCTTCCACAGTTGTTTGGTCATGTTAACAATTATACCAACCCCAATCATTAGCTGTATATTTATTTTCATTAGTTTCCTTTCTTTTTTCTTTTGTATTTATCCCTTTAATTTTTTTCCTGTCTTTTGTCCTTTTAACAATAGAATTATTTTTATTTTCTTTTACTACCTCCCAATTTATGTCTTCATCACTTATTTCAGAACCTTCTTTTATGTCCTGTTTATTATTTTTTTTCTCATCTAATTTTTCTTCTGTTTCTACTACTTCTAAAATTTCTTCTCTTTACTCATTTTCTTCTCCTTCTTTTTCCTTTTCCCCATTCTTATTTCCATTTTTGCAATCCATCCATGTGTCCAATTTTGTTACATTTATAACATTTCGATTCAAATTTTTTTATCATGCCCCATTTCCTCACAAATATAACATTTTCTTTTGTCACAGTTACTTATCAAATGTCCCCCCCCCCCCCACACACACACACACATTTTGGGTTGTCCCAGTATTTTACGACACCTCTGTTCTCTTCCTCATTTATCATGCTTGGTATATGTATATGTTTTTTCTATTTCTATTATTAACACAATATTACAGTCCCAGCCACCGGTCCATAAAACCCCTTTGTCATAAATTTTTGCAATATCCAATATTTCTTTACATAAAGTTTTCAAATGTCCTTTCAATGCCTCTCTTTCTACTCTGTTTGAATTTGTACATGACTTTTCTTTTTTATTTCCCTGTTAAATGCTTTTATCACATAAAATTCCAGGGATTGCAGTCTTTCTTTCTTCATAGTCTTCAAATGTTCCATTGATAAAAAAGTCTCAAGTATAATATCACAAAATATCTGTTTGTTAATAGGAATACATGCTCTTACCTCATCTGCTTTTACACCCAAAGGAGCTAATAAATTGTCCCACACTTAATACCTGTCCATTTCCTTATCTTCTTTACTTTAAATCCTTACCATGTACTTCCATTTTTCATTTTCTTCTGCCTTCTTTTCTGCTGCTCCATTTTTGCCTTCTTTTACTTTCTCTGCTTATGTTTTCTTTTCCATCTCACCACGTTTCTTCAGGATCGTCTCTGCATCCTCCTTTTGTATTTTCTCTATGATGTCACCCCAGGAAACATCTCCTTCATTTTCAAGCTCACTTTGCACCACCATTTCTTTAAGTAAATCATCCCACAGCCATACTGACTGGGAAGGTTGTAATTATACATTCATCATTTGCTGACTCAAAGCAGTTGTCTTTGAAGCATTTCCACAGAATCCTGTATGCATTCTCTGGTCTTGACATTTGCTTTCTTCACCATTTGTTTCACCACTTCATCATCTCATTCTCTCTCCATCTATCTCCCTGTTTTTCAGTGCCAACTGTGCACCTGGAATGGAAACAGGAAGTGCGCCTGTAAAATGAGTCCTACTCATAACAATGAAGAGTAGAGGAAATTCCCAATGCTCTAGCCAACTTTCCCCTTATAGTATAAATACCACCATGTGTCTATCCTGAAAAGAGCTACTAGCTTAGTGGGACTAACCTGGTCAACAATGGATAAATAATTACATACATACATATATAAATAAAATGTTATCTCAACTCTTCTACACTTTACCCCCTTCCAAAACACTTTTATTCTCTTACATTGGAAATTTACACATTTGTTCTTTGCTTTTTCTGTATCCTCTGTTATGCTTCTAAATCATTGGAAATAGCTGTCTATTCACTAATCAGCTTCAATGGTCAGTCTTACCCATTCTCCTCCCTGCCATACATCAAAAAATATTTTATTCATCTGCTTTTACAACCATGCTTATTCCTTTTCCAGCTAAGCTATAGCTGCTTTAGTCTCTCAGTTGAACTCCATCTGGCCTTTATATATTCTGTTCCCTACCTTCTCCCTCTTCATTCCATTTCCTATGCACCTTCTTTTCTTTCCTCTTGTATTACCTCCTTTTCCTTCATTGCTTAGGCATCATTGCTTCTTTTACTTATTCGTGTCACTCTTTTATACCACACCCATCTTGATTGTGTGACCCTCAATATGTTATAAGACGTCTACAACTGTTTCATCTGGATTTGTTAAGTACAGTAAGAAGTCAGTTGCAAATAATGAAAATACATATCATGCTTTATGAATTTACTTACTGATTTGCTAAGTGGGCAAATAGCTCTAATCTTAACCTGCAGGCCTATGTGTTCCTTATAATAAGTAACAGAAATTTAGCTGGGCACTGAGTAAATCTCCCCACTTTTATTGTGATGTGAGTGCCTAGGGAGAAGACCATGCCATATAAGTACTGCTTAACATAGAGGAAAAATCTGCATGGATAATGTACTGCTGGACTTAGGTCATATGCCAAATTTTCAAGCTGATGCCTCTAAAAAGCTTCAGAATAGGGCACTGGAGTGAGCAGATGACAAACTGAGGTTTCTTCCACAATGACTCTTATTTTCATAAAATTATGAAACAAGGCTACTTGATTTGCTTTTTTTATTTCCTCTTAATTGCCTTTTCAATTATTCCAAATGATTTGGCTTTCTAATATCATGGCAGCAATGGACCCCAATGCTGAGTTAGGGTACAATTACCATTCAAGCAATTACTGTTGCTTCATTTTTTTGATGTTTTCCAAGTGTTCTGTTCTTGGCACCTGAAATGTTCCCATAATTTCTTTTTTATGGAATTACATGTACTTATAGCATATCTAAAAACATTTCAAAATGATTTTTTATTAAGCCTGTTATGCTCCTTGTACTACTGGAACTGTCAGGGTGTCTTTAACCCACATCCTAGTTTCTACTTGCAAATCCTGGTATTTTGTGACTCCATATCTCTCGGTATACAAATTGCTATAATCACTGAATGCAGCTATTTTAATTATTACTGCTACCTTTGCCACCTTTGTCCTCCTTTTCTTGGGCTACTATATTTGGTTTTCCTGATTCCACTTTCTTAACTTTTGCTATTGGGTGATCCCATGTGATCAGAACTTCTTTATTTTCTTTTTTTATCCAACAATGAACTTTATCAGCTCAATGAACCAGTTCTATACAAACAAAATATATAACTAATAAGTAAAAGAAAACTGATTGGTTTACATCCCACTTGCAAAACTTAATTAAAATACCAAATATGACATAAGAAGCAACATTACTAAAAGCAGAATTACATGAAAAATAAGTGTTAATAAACGTATACAAACAGACTTGCAACAGACAGCTTTATTTCAGATGAAATGGTACACTTTGGGAATAAATGGTCTTTTGCCTTAATATTCTTTGTTGCAAGCTCCAATTCAGACATGTTATTCTTTATTAGTGACAAGTCTGCCATAGAGGAGAAGGTCTCTTTTTTCCAGTTTTTTTTTTGTTACAGAACTTTTTAATTTTCAGTAATGCTTTGTGTTTCATTTTTCCAGTACTTCTCAGCTATTTGTATGCTGTAGTGCTTGCATAAACACCAGTGCAATAGTCTTGCCACATTAATGTGCCTTTTAGTATACAGACCCTAAACCATGAGTATATTGCAACCAGGAGCAAAATGTGCAACTGTTTTCAGTCCTGTACCATAAAACCTGCATTTTTCTGTTTCTCCCACTTTTTTGTAGACTTTGTAAACCAATATGTCCTTAGCTCACTATCTTGAGTTGTCATTATTAGCCTTTCATCTTTTGGTTTAAATTAACCTCTCCATAAGCATTCATGCATCAAATCATAATGGTCAACAAGTGGTTATTCCAGAAGTTCTCTATACTTGCCACTGCAATTGTAGTTGTACCACTTTTCTTTCCCTTTTTCTATATTCTTACTCTCTTTTTGTATTCCCACTCCTTTCCAAAATGCTTCTGCTATGGTAAGCAGACCTGTACATATTATCAGTTTTTAAGGAGACCCAATCTCTTTCAGGATTCCAAAGTCATGCATCTGGATCATTTCTCTCTGGACATCCGCTGAAAATGGACTCTGTCCCAGATGGACTTTCCTGGTAAACAAATGTTAAATAAATCAATATAAAAAAATGAATAAATGGGGGATATATAATTTTTACATCCCCAGATTTTTATACTACATTTAATAAGCGTGATGCATTTTTCTTGTTTTCTTGTCCAGCTGATTCAATGCTGCTTGGTGCCAATCAATAAGAAAAAAGCTAGAACAGGAAGAGCAAATTGATGTATAACTTGAACTTCACTTCTAGATGTAATGGCAATTTTTAACCTTAGATTTAGTCTTCCAAGGTATTCCTTACTAAGTTTGTTCTCACTTCTGTTTTATTGATGACCCTTCATCAATTCCCAGATATTTATAAATAGCCTCACACACACTCATGTTCAAGTTCCTTTATATTGCATTCCTGTCCCTGGTTGATATTTTCTTGGTACTGCAGATTTCCCATTATAAATGTTATTTGTGCATACACACAAAGCTCAAACATCGCTCTTGTATCATCTGAGAAAAGTTTTAAAAATTTGTAGCTCTTTTTTTAAATTCTTATCTGAAGAGAAATACAATTTTAAATCATCCACAAAAAGTAGATGAGATATCCTTGTACAAAGTTGAAGTAAAGCTTTAACCATCACTTAGTCCACTAGGTAATCAGATTAATGGTTTAAGGACCAGAACAAAACAACAATAGTAACAAAGAATCACCCTGGAATTACCCTATTTGAGGTTTTTATCCCTGTGGTAATAATTTGCCAATTATCGTGACTCCGCCGTAAAGTGGTTTGTTACTGTTTCATAGTCACTGCCATATAATAAATCAGCATAGGGTTTATGTTATATATCTATAAATCTTCTATAATCCATGAGTGTGAGATGCTATTGAATGCATTTTTGTAATCATTCATGAGATTTATAGATTATTTCCCTTTTTATAGCTCTCCATTATGGCTTAAACAATATATATCATTTGTTCTGTTTGACATCCTTTTATTACCTTTGTTTTTTGTTCTACTGCCACAATTGATTTTTTTTAAATGGCTATAAACATTGTCTTCATAAATTCCAGCTTATAATTTATATATTGTTGTAAAGCAAGTTATTCAACTATAATTCTTAGGATGGCTTGGAGGTTTACTGTTAAGGAGCAGTATGCTTCTTCATTTGATAATCAGGGTAATGTCTGTTTGGGATGAGCAAATAAGTGATTTCTTTTTTTTTAATTCAGAGTTAAATCTTTTTGTAAAGATGTTAATACCTTTACCTAAAGGTTAGGTACTGCATCTGGACCTGGGGTTTTAGGAATGTTTCTTAATTGTGTGTAAGTTTCTCTGGCTTTTACTTCCTCCCATCTCATACAATCTACATTAAAGCTTCTCACTATTTATTTCAACCCTTCTATCCATTTAGCATCTTTATTATGTTCAACAGGGTCTTCAACAAACAAACAAACAATTATGTTCAACAGGGTCTTCATAAATACTTCCCCAAAATGTACAGATTGCTTCTTTTTAGGTGGTATTACTATTGCTTTCGCTTTGTTCCTCAGTTCTCAATAAAACTTTTTCTAGGTCATCAATGAATCGATTGTGTTGTACTTTTCTTTTATATCTGTCTGCATACTTAGTGTTTCTGCTTATTCTGATATTTTTAGTTTATTATTGGAAACTGTGCATGATGAATCCTGATCTGTTTTAATATTGCAGGTAGCGTTTACCACATTTAACTTTAAGAATTTTGATGATTTGTTTCCCAGTTCTGTATTCTTCTAAAAGTGACACTTCTTGTTTTAGTTGCTTTATGCTTTTCTCTATTTCATGCTTTCATGGTAACATTCTACTTGTTCCTTTTCCTTTATTATTATTATTATTATTATTATTATTATTATTATTTTTTGTGGTAACACCTTCTATGTTATTGGTCTAGCTGCACGGTATTCTATTATTTTTATTGCTGTAGCACACACATTTATGTTAATAGTCCCACTTAGTGTCCATTTCTTTTACAAGTTTTATAACATTATGGGTCTTAATTCACTTTCTGTAATCGATATCTTTCAACTATCTTAATATGTCTATCCATCTCTATCAAAGTAAGCAGGTCTTCCCTCAGATAATTTTCTTCTAGACCGATAGCATTATTTTTGTCCTCTGTTCCCCCTCTTTCCCTTGTTATGCAATTCTAACTGGACTTTCATGCAAGTCTTCTGCAGAACGTTCCAGAACATCATCCTGTGGTATGACTTCTTCAGATGTTTCTTGCTCCATCCACTGCTCTCCAAGTAGTGTGGATCATTGCCCCATCACATTGCAATATTGCCTGTGATGAAGTTTCCACACAAAATCATTCAGTTTATTATTGGTGTATCATTTTGGTTTTCAAAAATAAATCTGAAAATATTACACTGTCTGAATTTATATGTACCATTTGCCTAACTAATCTGAGACATGATAACCATAATAGCATCTTTTTGTAAGATATTGTTCAAACTTGTTGTTCTCCAAAACATAAAATGAGGTTTATTCCACATAATACTAACCAGTTTGGAATTGCCTAATAATCCTTTCCAATTATTAATAATAATAATTTGAATAGTTGAACTATCCACTGTCATATCTAAACAAAAATATTTTAATAGTTGAACTCTCCACTGTCATATCTAAACAAAAATATTTTGTTTTACAAATAGATGTTATCATTTTTGTAAGTCAATCCTTTATTTAAGCTAGAGCAAAATTTAAAATGTATTTTATTCACAATTAATTTTGCTGCAGATTTCAGAAACATGGTATCACATCCCCTTTCTATAGTTAACATAATAATAGCATCCAAGTCTTTTGAAAAAAAAAAAAAAAACTTCTTTCATTATTCAACACACAGCTGTCACATCACACTGATTGTTGTATGCTGACATTGCAATGACCATAGCAGGGATATGGCAGACTATACTAGTAGTGGTAGCTAGCATACTTAGAGCAAAGGAAACCAGCAAGAAATATTGCAGTGCTGTGAGGTGGCTCATCTAAACAATAAGATCACATGTAGGGGTGGGGTCATTGTTGCATTGATGGGGTAACAGCCATTCACTCCTCTCTGTCCAAGTATGACGAGCTTTAGTCCTTTGTTGGGGACAACTGTGTAGAGCAGTGGAAACAGGCATGACAGCTGACATGCATGTAGGGACTGGGGATCCAGACTGAGCACAAGAAGACTATGATATACACCCACATAGTGCTGGCTGTTGGAGCCCCTTATAATATTCAGAGATGACCGTGACAACATACTGATTCCAAGAGATTGCCTAGATATGGGAGCTGGATTGGTCATGAGTATTTATGGGTGTCTGTTGGGGATGCCCAGTTGACTAGTGGAAAATGCCAGTCATGTAGCACATTGGCAGCATGTCTGCCTGGTATACACAGACTTCACCATGTGCTTTACTGTCAACTATTGATGAATGGTTGTGTGTCTCTCTGGGGGATGCACCAAGTGAGTTGCCTAACATGCCACTGCAAGCCAACATTGGCAAGCACCTCTGTACAATATACATGCACACATGCGTGCACACACACACACACACACACACATATATATATATATATATATATATATATATATATATATATATATATATCTGTATACACATATTTGTTGTCACCCATGCACATCAGAAAAGCAGCAAATGCATCCTGCAAAAACAAATATGTATGCATATTTCTAACATTCAGCTGACTGTCCAATGCACACTTGATACAGAGGTTCATACTTGTACTGGCTTGCAAATGGTTATGTTATTGTCTATTGAGGCTGACAATAATGGCACTGTCCATATGGTATAGTAAGAGGACACAATAGTAATGTCAGTAACACTAACAGTGGTGGGAAGAGTTCAGGGGACTGCAGAGCCTCAAAATGGCTCTCCTATATCACCTGTGTTTATTAAATGATGTCCCATATGTATCCATCCCACACATGATACACAGGTAGCAGAAACACCCCAAGGTCAAAGACATGTACATCCTTCGAGGTGCACACATGTGACACTGAGAAGAGATGCATGGTTACCCACTGAAGACCTAGGGCATGGGTGTTACATGATACTGGTGGTACCCTAGACATCAACTAGTGAATATGCAGGACTGTTATCTATGTACAGATGGATGATATTAGACCATGTTGGAGGTACTGTATGGCCTGGCATCTATGAGAACCTCCAACCATAGCAGGGAATGGTAGCCACTTGACAGCCATTACTGAGTACTTGCAACTGCTTGTACATGGGTGGCATAGTCAAGGTAGGAATGATCGCATCTGAACTTGAGCAGGGCAACTTTGCTCACATAGCTTCCCCTTTTGGCACCTTTACCCCTGACCATGGCCACTCACATCGACATGGATGATGATCTTATGACTCCATTGTTGCATCCACCTGTTTCCAGAGCCACTCATGTGGTTATGGACATTCCTATTCTGCCTTGACCATTGTTTCTACCCATGGCTATGGAAGGTCCTGTGTATTTGTTCAACATTTGCCCAGTTCCACTGTAGGCTCACACTGTAAATAATAATCAGACTCCCAGAGTTCCACAGCAGCTCACTACTCATAAGATGTATCCAAATGAGACATAAATCTGGCTGGACAGATCATTCAGCCACCTACAATGACCAAATAGCAGGGACCACAGTCACAATTTTCCATATAGCCCCCATACACAGTGGCCTATCCTGAAGCATATATCTCCTCACCTGGCTCTGTAGAGACACCTGGTGTACCAGGCTAACATTGCTCTCCTGGAAGCTCCATGTCATCACCTGAGGACATGATCCATGACACCCAACAACATACTAGTCATGTGTAAGCTTACTGCAGACACCACCCATAATCTCTGCATTATGCGATTGTTGTTCCATGTCACTGTGCCTCCCCCATGTGTGCAAATGATGATGACTCAATCCTGCCAACCCCTGACTAATGAAGGTTAGGAAATGTCAGGTGCACAATGTGGCCAGTCCCTGCACTGTACTGCATAGCCAAGGTGTGTAAATAAAGCATCACTTGTGTTCTGTTTGTCCTGTCATGTTCCTTAGCTGTGAACCAGATACTGCTTTGTTTGCCAGTTCCATGATATACTGTGTCCATCTCTGCCTCACAGGAGGATCCACCTCAGCCATGTCCTCCTCTGACTCTTTAATCAGCTCCTCCTGTGCTACTGACACACCAAAGTTGGTATTGCTTTGGTATGTCCTTGTAACTGCTTATGCAGTAACTTGTTGTACAACAGACATACATACATACATTCATACAAATATTTCAAGCACAGGCCTTAATGCCCTTCTAGCCTGCCAATATACCAAAATGCTTGTTACCATAATAAGTGTCTAGGCTGTTCTTAAAATATCTAAACAAGTCCTTGCTTTAGTGTAATTTGGTAGTCTGTTCCATGAATCAGCGTCTCTCTCAGGGAACCAATTAGTACACTTCTCATTCCTATAGAATCTTCTGTTTAGGTTGTCTGATGATTCTCTAGTACATTTTGATAACCCCAAACATCCCCAGGGATTGTTGTCTCTAAATGCCTTTATACCTGAATAAGATCTCCTCTTAGATATCTATAAGAGACACTGTACAAGATTAGATATTGTAGTCTTTCATAATGATTTAAATTTTCACATCTTTGGTTGTCTTTGTTATATTTCCACTGTGCTCTTTCCAGTTTACTCATGCTTGTTTTCTTAAAAGGTTTCCATCTTGTTATTTTACACTCAAGTTTGGGTCTAATGTAACTAACAAACAATGACTTTATCATTTCTGATTTCCTAGACTTTATAAATCTTTTTATACAACCTATAGTTCTATAACTATCATTAACCAATTGGTTGATATGATTAGAAAAACTCATAGCTGATCTACCCATATACTCAGGTCCTTACATATGTCAATCATTGTCTACTGTATTAAATATTCACCTTTCAATTTATGCCTCCCAAATCTCATATGCTTAGTTTTTGATGCATTTCTCAGCATATTATTCTCCTGTGCCCAAATGGTGAATTTAGTCATTTTTTTTTGTTTTTGCAGACATGCCTTATCTATAACACGTTATCAGTTTACCCAATTCAGGTAATTTGCATATAGACTGTAGAATATGTCAAATTAAAAAGGTCTGAAAGATACAATCTTAACAAGTAAGGGCCTAGGACAGAGCCCTGTAGGCCACCCTGACTGTAACCAAGAATTTCATCTGCCCAACTGCTGTATGATACTTGCCATGTCCTATTGGTAAGCCATGCAGCTATCCATCCTATCAAGAGTACATTGATACTTAATTGTTCTAATTTAGAAATCAGTGTTTTATGTATGACCCTGTCAAATGCTGAAGTTAAATCTATATAAATTACATCACAGTGCAATTTTTCATTCATAGCTGTTATTATATTGTTATAGAACATCATGTTACAGGTGGTAATAGATCTATTTTCAACATATGCATGCTGATATATGGTTTCAAGTGCCAGCCTATCCAGTTCTGACAATGGTACGGGGAGGATGCAAATATAGATGGGCATGTGGATTAGAAGAATCTGGGGAAGAAAAAGCATACACTAATTTGCTTCATACACAAGGGGAGTGTGTGGAAGTGATAGGCACAAGTAGTGAAGGAGGAGTGGGAATGGAGTAAGGTAGGGCATTAGGAAAAAAGACAAAGGGGTGTAAGAGGAGGAGACTGGATGGTGAATTATCAGGGAATAGTAAGAAAAGAGATACAAGTGTAGGGGGTAACAACAGTTATGTTGCGTTTTGGCAGGATCAGAGCCATGAGTTCAGTAGAGTCTCTTTTAATACCTTTTTGAAGATGATGGTACTGGATATAGTTCTGATGGATAGAGAAAGTTTGTTCTGGGCCAAAGCAACAGAGTAGCTTTATAGGTGCTGGTCAGTTATTCTTTTGGGTTTGTAGCTTTCCAAGAGAAACTGGTCAGAGCACTGGAAAGAGCGATTTGGAGTATAGAAGGTAATGAGGAATGAGTTGGTAGGGCAGGAGGTAGATTTGTTAATAATGGAGTGAGTAAGGAGCAGTTGAGCTAGGAGAAGCTGGTGCAAAAGTTCAAGTCAGTTTAGGGATTTGAGAGCAAGGCAATGGTGTGAACTGTAGGGTTGATAGTTCAAGTTTAGACTTTAGAGAGGATTGTAGGTTGATTAGGATAGGAGACGCATAAAGTAGACTGGAAAGAATATAGACATAGGCAAGAGAAAGTCTAGAGTCCTTGCTGAGGAATTTTATGTTTTTATAGAGTAAGTCTAGTTTTTGGTGTTTTTTATGCAATTTTGGACATGTAGATCAGATTTTAGTTGATCATCTATGAGAATGCCCAGGAGCTTGGTTTGTGTTTTTACATTTATTACAGTGTTGTTAAGGGATGAGATAGTGACTGAAGATTTAAGATGAGAGAGAGAGATTTTGGAAGAAATAAGAGAAGTTTAGTTATTTGAGGATTGAGTATGAACTGATTGTCAGTTAGCCACCTTTTGATGGTGTTGAATGAGTTTTGGGTTATAGTGAGAAAGTGTGAGGGATTGTCAGAGGTGCAGATGATAGTGAAGTCATCCGCATATTGTATAAGGAAGAACCGAGAACAGGCTGTATGAAGAGAATTAGTGAGGATGTTAAATAGTAGTGGTCCAAGAATGGAACCTTGAGGTACACCAGTATTAACAGGAAGGAAGTGGGAGAAGGCAGAGAGCCACTTGATGGACTGCTGTCTGTTGGAAAGATAGCTTGAGGACTATTTAATTGTAGGATTGGAGAGACCAAGATCAGACATTGTAGTAAGAAGCTTGGCATGGGAGACAGTATCAAAGGCTTGGAATAGGCAGGACACTAGTTTATTGTTGTCTCTGGATTGAGAGATAGTATGAGTGAAGGAGATTAGAGCAGAAGTAGTGCTGTGGTTAGGCCAGAAGCCATGTTGGGTAAGAGAGACAGTAGATTTTTTTTTTTTGCAAAAGATAATGAAGGAGCTGTTTGTGTACACATTTTTCGAGTATTTTTGAGAGGGGGACAGGCAGGCTATGGGCCTGTAGTTTGAGAGGTCAGTGGAGTGTCCTCCTTTGTGGATAGGTATAGTGTAGAATTGTTTCCAGATAGCGGGTACTGTAGATTCTTGGATAGATCTGTTGATAAGAATAGAGATGGGGTAGGCTATAGCGCTATTGGATCACTTTAGAAAGACTGGTGGTAGATTATCTGCGGAGGGAGAGCAGGGCTTCAGTTTGTTTAGCAATAATTTTATATAGGCAGTGGGGCAGGTTTGAGTCCAAAGGTAGGTTTATGATTTGAGGGAAAGAAAGGAATAGTGGGATTGGAAGTGTGACTATCCTGGTTTTTTTATGGAGTCAACAAAATAAGAGTTGAGTGTAGTGGCAGTTTCTAGAGGACAATTGTTTGGGCAAGGGTTGGGTATACTGGGACTACCTGGCTAAAGAATTTTGTTAATTGTGTTCCAGAAATTTTTAGGATTGTTGTGATGGTTTATTTGAGGTTTTAGGCAGACATTTTTTATCATCATTAACTTTTTTTTTTTTTTACTGATGTTGTGGAGTTCTTTATAGGCTTGTTGGTGAGAGGGATATTTTGTTTTTTATCCAGTTCTTTCATGCAATATCACTCTTGTGCATTAGGGAGTAAATGGACTGAGAAAGCCAAGAAGCAAAGAGAGATTTCACTCTGATTTTTCTGAAGTTAGCAAGGGAGTCAAGAATGTTTAGAAAGATGGAGTTAAATTTAGGATCAGCTTCATCAAGTAGTAGGTTATAGAGAAGGGGCCAGTTTATGGAGGAGAATCTGTTGCTGAACTCATCAGGGTTAAGGTTAGCAAGACTACAGCACTCTCTGCATTTATGTTGCCTAATTTGACGAGGGAAGTACCTTTGTATGCTTGTGGGAAGGTGGTCACTTATAGAATCAGACTGTGTTTTCAGGTTGTGGTACAAGTTAGGATTGGATACCAGTCTCCAATCAAGGATACAGCTGGAGTTGGTTGGTTTGCTGTAGTGAGTAGGGGAAGAAATTAGTTGAGTGAGGCCATGAACATTTATACTTGAGTTAGGGGAGTCTGAGGTCAGGGTTTACCTTTCGATGTTGACATCCAGCAGAATTATTGTTTCATATGATATGTGATGAGTAATCCAGGAGAGAACATGTTCAAGAATGGGAATGTTATAGCAGCAATTAGAAGTTTTTTCTGATTGTTAAGTTTGCAGTTGACAATTTGGAGCTCAGCTGGGTGAAAGTTGGAGAGTGAAATGGACAAAGGGGACAGGTCTAGCTGGTCAGAATATAATATGGCTACACCTCCTTCTTTTTTGTAGATCTTGTCTGAGCAGAAGATATTGTATCCAGGGGTAAGTGTTTCATTATCAGTAATATGTGGTTTGAGACAAATTTCAGTGAAAATTATTATGTCAAGTGAGTATTTGCAATCCATGAGTGAAATTCATTCACTTTGTTGGCAATTCTGTGAATTCTGTGAATTGCAATTGTTTATATGACCTAGTAAATAATAGATATAATGTAGGTTCTTGCTGAAGTGTTCTCAGCCTATTATTACTAATTCTATATCATCCCTGTGCTTTGCTTGGATGCAGTTTGTGCAGTACGTTTTCAATATAATCTAATTTGATTCCAGTATCTGAAGTTACCTGGATACCACTAGGAGAACTTATCACCTCCTTTGTGGAGCCAAACTGTTTTGTATAAGATTTTATAAATATATCTAAAACTGGTTGTGTCTGAGAATAAATTTTAGAATCTGCACACAGTTTCAGTGTGTATGTCTGTACTCCTTCCACATCTTATGTATCTATAATAAGGTTTCCTATTATGCTCAATATCTTAATATACATTACCTTCAATTTTTTTCATGATCTTGTCTCAGACTATGTTTAATTTGTTTGTCCAGCTTGTTTATTTCAGTTTTCAAAGTTGTAATTTGACCTGTCATCCATTTCTTATATTTTTTTATCTCTCACCTTAGTCAGGTATCTTGTTCTTATGGAAATATATCTCCTTGAAGTTGTATGCCTAGATCCTGATGTTAAACATTTTTCTTATTTTTAGTTCTCAAACAATTTCTCTTTCAAAACTTTCCACATTCCATCTGTAGTTTTTACAGTGAACATATCACTCCAGTTAGTTTTACATAGTGACTGTTTTGCTTCCATATAATCTGTAATTAACTTTCTGTGCATTAGTTTAGATTTCAGTTTGGCAGAATTATCTAGCAACAAATTAACCTTTATAACCCCATGATCAGTGCACATCAATGGTGGTAAAACTTTGACTTGAAGTAACAGTAATTTTTTTAGGCACACAAACAATATCTAGTATGTTCCATTCCCTGGTAGTTGCTTTACAATATGAAGCAATTGTTGTTCCTGAGGTTATCGGCACTTGCCTTTGGTGGTCTGTACACTTCCAACAGCTATATGTTCCACGGTTGTCTTTACTGTCACAGTTACACAGTCTATAGCATAGCAAACACCGATGACATGGGTGTGGTATACTGAAGATTTACCTATGGTTGGTGTGGTTTAAACTTGAGGGTATAGCCCGAGTGATTAAACAAAGCCAACCATGGGTAAATCTTCAATATACCACATCACAGAGTCAGTTATTGCTATTATACAATGATATTATTTAAGAAATAAATTACTTACTTTTCTTAAATAATGTCTTTGTAATATGGCGCCATGGTGTTCTTCCATGTTGTTTCCTGATTCTGCTGCTTTTTTGATATACTTCACATGCATATGGGACTTCTATTCCCACATTTATGAGGTATATCAGTGCTATAGGAAGATCTTGGTTGCTTATTATTATTTTTTTTTTAATTTATCAGATAATTCACTGAGATGCTCTCTCCACCAGTAACTGTACCTCAGATAAGGAAAACCAGCTTCATTTTTTATCTTAATAATGAAAATGATCCAGGGTCATCTCTCTAACTCTCCAAATATGAGGTTTTTAATGAACTGAAACTGAATCTTCTGCCCTTCCAAATCAACTTCATTTGACATAAGTGTTTGCAGTTAATTTTAAAAGTTTCCTGGTCTTGCTATTAATAAGCATTTTTTTGTATATTACTAAAGTGTGGTTATTTCATAAACTGATGGGTCCATGTCTCATGTGGTACCCAACAGAAAAAAAAGTTTGGCCTCTTAGTGATACTTTAGCATCCAGACTTTTATTGTTGGCATATTCTCGATTTACAACAGGCACTCTGGTTGGGGTGACCAATCAGTGTGCTCCTTTTTGAATATTAATTGCCAGTCATTGTATAATATTTGTACTATCAGTGAACAAGTAATAATCATTTTTTTTGTTAGAATGTGTTACAATAAAAACATTTATACCCTGACAGAACCTGTTTCCAGTCATTGTTATTTAACCATGTTTCACAAACAATAACATAAATTTTGCAGAAACATAGCAATTTTTCCAATAAAAAAAACTTTATTATTAATGCTCCTAGCATTAACAACCATCAGAGATGTATCAAATGTTGCTATCTGTGAACTGTTAAATTTTTGACCTGGCAAAAATCCTGCCTAGTGTTTGTCAAATATTGCAAAATATCTGCTGGAAAAATTCTCTTCCCTGATCTTGACAAATGCATGCCATCCTGTCTGAACACATGTACCCAAAACTAGGCTTGTATGCTCTATACATTTCCATTTTTAAAAACAGGATTTTTTTTCCATGTAGGTGTTTACCCAAAAAATCTTTTCATTCACAGTGACCCGGCTATCCTTCCTATATGTGATTTGTGAAAAATACATCCTAAAACCAGTATAAGCTATACTATCTAAGAGGGCAGTAACTTCCCTAACAGTCAAAGAGTATTTGTGGATAAGATAATTTTTACGGACATGAATAAAAACAGATTCATACTTCCCTTCCATTAAGGCATTCCAAGGATTGGCTCACATCTTCTATTTTGCTCCTGGCAAGCATAACACTATTCAATGTTCATTATCTTTTCTGCAAATGTAAATGTCAGTTCCTCTAATAATTGAATCTCCAATTACAAGAATATCTTTTCTGAGCAGATCTGAAGAAACTTCTTCTTCTAATACAATAATATCTGCTCTATAAATTGCTACAAAGGATAGATCTTCATCACCATTAGTCTTATTAATCCCACTGTTTTCATTGTGTATTACATTTGCAAGCATACATTTCTCATCCAGCTGGCTTAGTACATCCACAGCTTGAGCCATGCAGTCAACATCTGTCTTTCTCTTCTTTTTTCTTACATTAATGTTCTTCAATCCTTCCATGTTCAATTTTAACTTCTTCCTTTTTGCCTGCTCCTTGCCTCTTTTTTTCTGCCTACTCTTTTGGAAAAATTATGTTTTTTTTTGTAGATTGGAGGTTTGCTAATAGAAAAATGTTATCATTCCCTATAATCTCTGTGTTACATAACAAAGCATTGTCATTTTTAATACATATTCTCTTTACTTTGCAGACATTTATCAGTTTCTTTTTCTTCCTTGTCATTTGCTGTGAACTTTTTCATTTCTTTCTTTTTTGTTTCCTTCCAAACACTATGAATATTCACATTGTAGAATACTTGCATCCAGAATTACAAAGTTGTCAGGGGCATTGTTTTTTTCATAGGGCTTGAATAATCTTTACAGACAATAGGCACATAATTTGCTAAATAAGTTATATTTGCTCTTTGCCTAACATTATTTATCTCACCAGTCCAGCCGTTAATATATATGACAACAATTCTCCAAGCTGTGCCAGTTCCACAAGTGCAATCATCATCAGTGAGTCTAGAATTACTACTAATAATGCTAAGGAAATCATCCAAGTTTTGAAATGAGGAACAGAGATCACCAGTGCTATCAGGTGTTACCTTTAAATATACATAGCATTTATTACACTGCACAAGATATTTGTGCTTTAACAAATCATTAATGGCATACTCATTTAAGGAATCCATATTCAGCTTCAAACAGATAAAAATTATTAAAGAAAATAATAATCAAAATCAGTAACCACAGAATTCAAAGAGAACATGAATCAAATTCTATGAGAAGAATCACACAATATACAACTAAATACTAAAGTAAGCACAGTAACAATGTTGTTCTGACTGTACACGTTCTGAAAGTCAGACAAAAGCTGTACTTCCATTACACAGAGAGAAGCAGCTTCTGCTCAGTATTGCTTGAAGTAACAATTTTTTTTAACAATAAAGATCAATTAAACACAAACCAAGGTAGGATTGTTTAGATAAGCTCTGGATTGTCCTCTCTGTAGTCTGTGTGAATTTATAGCTGACTAGGCCCCTTGGGATGGCTAGAGCTTGCCTGTCTAAAACCTAGCCCTTTCTAACAACCGACAGTGAAAATTAAGGTAAAGCAACAACATATAAATCAAAGAAAGTCTTCTTGTCTACATGCTATCCCCTCCTTCCTACAAACAGTGAAAAACAGAGGTAAAAATAAAACATAAATTCAAATAAAACTTCACCTACCAGTCAATTCTACAGTAAATCAAAACCCAGATAAGATTGTTTAGATAAGCTCTGCATTGTCCTTTCTGCAGTATGTATTAATCTTTCCTTCCTACAAACAGTGAAAAACTGCAAAAATATAATTTAAAATTAAATAAAACTTCTCTTACCAGTCAACTCCACAGTAAATCAAAAATCAAGATAGTATTGTTTAGATAAGCTCTGCATTGTTCTTTCTGCAGTTTGTGTGAATTTATAGCTGATTAGGCTCCTTGGGATGGCTAGATCTTTGCCTGTCTAAAACCTATCCATTTCTAACAACCAACAGTGAAAATTAAAGGTAAAAAAATATTACAAATCAAAGTAAATCTTCTTCTCTACAAAATATCCCTTCCTTCCTACAAACAATGAAAAACAGTGGTAAAAATAAAATTTAAATTTAAATAAAACTTCTCTTGCCAGTCAACTCCACAGTAAATCACAAATCAATATAGGATTGTTTAGATAAGCTCTGAATTGCCCTTTCTGCAATCTGTGTGAATTTATAGCTGATTAGGCCCCTTGGGATGGCTAGATCTTTGCCTGTCTAAAACCTATACCTTTCTAACAACCAGCAGTGAACATTAAAGGTAAAAAAAATATTACAAATCAAAGTAAATCTTCATTTCTACAAGCTATCCCTTCCTTCCTACAGTAAAAAACAGTGGTCAAAAATAAAATGCATGCCACGTGCCACAAATAGTATGCTGCGTGTATCTAGAGTGTACTGTAGTGCACTGCCAGATGTAGCCAGGTCAGCAAAAGGGAGACTTCAGCACTGTGAACACATGTTAGATGATGTACCTTATCTGTGCCAGTACAGTATTGTATGCCTCTATTTAGGAGCTGTGGATGGGAATTCATCAGCATTTGTTCCAAGGTATATGTGGCATCAACTGTAGCACACAACACCAAACATCATGATAAGCATTCTGCTATGCATTGATGTCACTGTATCATCATGGGCTCTAATGTCAGTAATTTGAGCACCTAGTTACAAGATGACCTTGTAGAAAGCATAAGTAGTGCATGAGTCATATGTGTGAATCATGGGAACTGTCTGGATGGTACACGGACACATTGTATATAATGCCTTCTGCATTGTACACCATCTGGAAGTTGATTAAGTGGGAAATCACTCCATATGATTCATAGGATGCCAACTGAACTAGGCAGGACCTTTATGGCAATGTGAATGCAGTGTATGGCTCCCAGCATCTTAGCAGAAACAGACTATGCTGCAGAATGTCCATAAGGTTATGGTTCTTTCCATTTCTGTCCATGGGGACACATTTCTCCTCCACATGCATCAACATAAAATCTAGGAACTATTGCAGGGATTTGTGAGGCTGATGCCAGTATATACCAAGTCGAATGCTTGAAGGTCACCATAACAAGAATGGTTAAAGCCATACAAACCTTCATGGCCTCTGAGTAGGCCTTCCATGCATCCCTTCTGATCCCATGTATGGATAGCACTGGTCAACCATCTCCTGTATGACATCTGTGACCACATGTTAGCAGTCAACTATATTCAAGTTATTAAGATGTCGGTATGTCTGTTTTCCTGTTCATCTCCTGATAGACATAAAAATTCCAGTCTATCCACATAGTGTATAGTAAGCTGTACTATCTCTTACCTTAGCTAAGGGCACTATACTGACATCTCTACAGCCTGTGCCTCTATTATCCTTTTCCCCAAACCACTTACTCCCCTGTCCTTACCACTTCATGCTTTTCTCCTAATATTCCCCTTATTTTTTATTACACCCTCCTGTTGCCCTTCAACATGCCCTGGCTCACTACCTTGCTTTTTCTCTCTCCCTTCTTCTTTCATCCCCTCTCACTTCACATCCCCTTTGTAACTTCTACCTAGCCAGGTATCACCCACTGGTATCATATAGTCACTCTTCACAGCAATATATTGTCTTATTCAACCTTAGTCAACCTTCCTCTCACTCAGCTTATCTACTAATCATATGTTTCAGCCTCTATAACCCCTATGCGTGATCCAACTATCATCTGGACTGACATCTCTACCTCTTTCCCTCGTGTTGACTTTCAAAGCCAACACCCTTGCTCCTTCTGCACATTGCTGTATAACTATCATTAAAACCAACATATTACTTAAATAATTTTTTCTTCAGACCTCACTTTTTTAAATCATGTTGTCACAAATCACTGTCTTGCTTCTTTATTTCCAATGCTTTTGTCTTTGAGGCATTGTTATACACACACATATATATATATATATATATATATATATATATATATATATATATATATATATATATATATGTTGTCATTTCTAAAACTCTGTTTATGTTTTACTTTATATTCTATTGTCATTCATTCTGCTAAATTGCTTGAAGTCATCGTCATTTTGCTAATTTCTTTTTTGTACCTTTTATACATGTATTGCACTTGGAGCTTTTCTTGCCAGGCCTCCAGTGACAAGGGTTAACTTATGCCCAGATGAACAATTCCGGTAATCAAATGCTATAACTAAGTAAATAAAGAAATAAATAATAAAAAAATGCTGGCTGCTGATGAAGCCTTCTGTAAAACAGCGGGTGGTACATACAAAAAAATGCCTACTGGCTTCTAAAGTGGTTACTAACACATATTGAATGGCTAAAGTAGATGTTAATCCTACTATCAAAATGAAAGTGATAATCCTATTCATTGAGAAACGCTAGTGTACAGAAAAAGCTTATTACCATAGCTCATTGTTCTACCTTTATATGTTTTGAGTCATGTTATCATGCTTGCTGTAGTTACTTGGATACAGAGTATCTCTTGTTAGAAGGCTGACCCTCCTTTGGATGTCATTATGTGGTCATTAGCATGCAGTGTATACTGCATTATTATCCATGGTACTACGATTGCTCAACGTGCATCTCTTGGTTCCCCTCCTTCTGTGCTGCTGCTCACCCCTACTATTTCACTTAATGCAGTGGACTAATTGTTATCAAATGCTGTCCATTTATTTTTCATTCTAGGGCAAAAAGTTCAGTGCTGGTCCTTGGTCTACATGCTTGGGTATCTAAACTATCAGTCCACAATACTCTTGTGTTTCAAGATTACTGTTTTATATATGGTCATTTGAATATTGTGCCATTATGGCACCGCCTTTGCTTAATGATTCTCTTTTTGCATACTTACAGCGATGTTATGATACAGGACCTCTGGAACTACTGTTGTTGCTCCCTTGAAGTGTATTCTTTCAGATATGGACCAATCAGCCTGCTGTCAGCTGTATGGTAAAGATGATATGATTTGGCCATCCTTGTCAAATTTCTTTTATAATATCTTTTAAAGTTACATCCTGTTTTATCACTGTGATGACCACAGCTGACATCACATTTGAGACTGGTCAACTTTTAATGACTAAATTGTTGGGAAAAATGTCATCTTGTTCACAATACTCAGTCAGCTTAGAGTTATCACACTCTTATGATAAAGTGCACACCATTAGCAGTTCTTTTGCTGGGCTGTATCCCAACTCAAGGTCATATTGTTGCATTTTGCGGAATTGTGCATGATCCCTGAGAAATGCATTGGCTAAATATTTTACTGAAATAGCCACTAATTGTTTGTGATCTATTTCAGAATTTATTTTTTATGTATAAATTACACTTCTCACAGTCACATGCCAAATCTAAAAGCTTCTTTCTTTCTTTCTACTCATAATTACTCGAAAATATGTTAGTGTACTGGAAACAAACAGTGTGATGCCATCCCTTGCCATAGAGCTGCAATAGCATTGCACCTATTCCTTCCTTAAAAGCATCTTCTTAGGTTTTGTTACATGCCTTTCATCATAACACATCAGGATGCAGAACTACATTATGAAATATTTCTGGTTTTTGCTCTTGTGAATATTGAACCAGCTTTAACTGATTTTCTTGGGAAAAAAAAGACATTTCACCAGTCTAGTACAAGCTGGCATGAGATAATGCATGCACTCAGTAGACTCCTGCACTTTTCCAATTACATTTATAGATTAAAGTCTCTTTTACTCTGCCTTTAGCTTCTCTCCTAGTATGTTCTAAGTGCATGTGCTGCTGGAATGCTTGGCTTCACAAGGTCAATTTTGTTCAGAATTTTAAGGTTTTCATTTATTATGTTTAGCCAGCTTTACTGGTGTGGAGAGATAAATCCTGGCATTGACATAGCTGACCTTTGTTTGACAGCAGCTCAGTAACCTGTTGGGCCTGAAAGATGAGGAGAACGACAAGGCTTAAGCCTGGTCACCTGCCTTGGGAGGCAAGAATGCAAGGGGCCCTTGCTTGTGAGCTCACTCTCCATGGTAGAATCCCCAGTGGAGACCGGGAGTGCAGGGCAAATTGATCCTGTCACATGGAGGCATGACACACGTCATAAAGGCTCACTTTACACTAACCCCTCTGATGTCAACATACATGCATGCATGGGGATTCAGAGACTAAAAGACAACCCCCCATTCCTCCAAACAAATAATAGTGCTGCTTCAGGTACACTCACCTCTTACTCCTAGTAAATGAATGAGTGTCAGGGCTCTTGCACGTGGATGTTAGAGGTCAGTAGTGCTGATTGGGGAAAGGGTAAGCCTGATGGCTCTGAGAAGAACCATATCAGGAAGAAAAAAAAACTTCTACATTAACTAGGTATGCTGTGTTATTTTCCTTGTTTACATCGTTAACAGTTTTGTTAGCCCTACCAGCATATACAACTTTAATCTGAGAATTAGTGGCTTGTTATCTTTCAGTCTCATGGAAGATATATCAGATCTTTCACTTTTTATGCACATTTAGAGAGATGATGTACTCAGCAATAGAATGAAGTCCCGAGTTTAAGATTTGAGTTTAATTTTGTCATTTGTACTCACTACTGGTGATTTCTTATGAGCTCCATATGTGGATGTATATTGATTTATATTGAAGTCTCATGTCTGAAATACATTTCCTTCCTATTGATTGTATAGGGATACCTCTCAAATGTACAGATTTTCATAGAATGTCCAGATGTTTGCCTCATATTTTTGGTCTGTTTCTCATAAAATTTGTGATTTTCTGGCAAATCACTGGGAGCATCTATGGATTGAATTCACTAAATAACGATATACATTTGAGTTTGAGACTTCATATCCTTCAGAAAAATGCACGCTAAGACATCCATATTATTCTAACAACTTTCTAAGTTTATAAGAGCAACATTTAAAATATGTCCCTATTTTTGGGCCTTTCTCCCCCCCCCATTTTGTTAGGCTTTGCCCAGATTTTTTGTGCTAAGAGGTTGAGAGGTATGTTTTTAGGCTGCCATCCTGCCTTCAACTTTACTTAACATAACAATAGTTCCAACAAATTGATCTTGTGATACTGTGGTCTCAGCTAATAAACTGACTATTCTCTTTTGCTTGCAGGCCATTAGGAAGTGATTCTTTACATCAAAATTCCAAAATTGCTTCCTAAATCCTGGATATTGGCATGTCTTGAACTACATACCTCAGGAAAGCATTTTGCTTCAGCCATCCTATGTGGTTTATTCTTCGTATGCTTCTCCTCAGCGTTCAGCATTATTTTTTATTCCGCAGGCTTATCATTTTTCAAAGCAGTGTCACAACTTGCCACATTTCATAAATTTAATTTTGATCAGTGTCACTTGCCAAGCTTGGCAAACCTATATAGCATTTTCAGGCATTAGGTTTGACTCTCCACAGAACTTTTTCCTCAGATCTTTGTCTCTGATACTCATAGCAATTCTATTTTTTTAATGTGCGGTCACTGTAACAGATAACCATAACTATTAAGCTTCCACAGAGAGATGCTTGCCAGCCAGAGTTAACATGGCTTTGTGATGCATTTGTTTTTCAGCTTTGTGAAAAATCAATTTTCTAGCATGTCAAAGCACATGTACTGCCATCAAAGGAAAACTGGTTTCATTTGATTTGCCAAGCAGGTAAAAGATACAAGAAATTAGACTGCTTTCTCAATACGCTTGATCTACTTTCTATAACCATGAGTGCCATGGGAAAAGAAGTAGCAGCTATTCAGACAAAGGCTGAGTGCCTAAAGTTAGCATGTTGTTGACCAGAATGGCAGTAACTTGAAGAAACAGTTTAAATGACTGTGCATCAAACTGAACAAGGTAACAGTTATGACAAATACACTTCTTGCCATATAGGAAGAACTGAAGAGCAAACTAAGTAGAAGAAATGTTAGAACTGCAGGTATAAAAGAAGGCATGGAAGGAGATCATCCAGTTCAGTTTATTAAGAAATTATTTAAGGGCTTAGTTATTGCTTCTCTGGTTTGGATTGGTAGACTGATTAAGTGTATAGAATTGGGTCACAACTTTCCCTTAGGGTAAATGCTATTCATTTAAGTTTAAGAAATGGCTAGTTTGAGAACCAGTGCTGAAACATGGATCAGTGTATGCAGTCTGCAGAACTAATGTTTCAGAAGAATACTCAAATGTGGTCCAAAAATGTGTGCAGATGCAACTAGCAGACATGGATTACAGAGATGTGTGTGGGGGGGGGGGTTACTGTCCAAATAATGTAGCCAGCCTGTTTGCTTGTAGTGCATAAAGGAGCTACTCACAGGTTTTGGCAGCTTGGGGAGATGATGATATTATACAGTGAAGCCAACTGTGACAATGTGAGTAAAATGGTTAATGAACAAATAAAATAATGGCACTAGCAATATAAAGGACTGAGCCAGGGTTTGGTTTCTGTTTGGAGAGATCAGTGGAGCTGAAAATAAGTAACAAGAGTGATCCTGCTAAGATGTTAACTGAAATGTGTGTGTGTGTGTGTGTGTGTGTGTGTGTGTGTGTGTGTGTGTATGGGGGGGTGCACTGCTATACATTGTCAACATGAAGATGTAGATAGTACAGAGGCAGTTGGAACCACAGATGGGTCACCACCTACTCCTGCCAGGGCTCCTAGAAAGTGGAATTATCAAGTGGATTCTTTGCACAATATTGCTGAGGAATAAGAAGGAAATGTGGCATTCTCTAGGCTGAATGAAGAAGAATCTGCAAGCTGAAAATGTGATTGGCCCAGACACATTACTAGATGCATCCCTAGCGACCTAGGATGGAGTGAGTCTGCTGGAAAACACCATCATCCCAGTGGATGAAAAGTAAATAAGAATAAGGCTTGTTGGGTCCCTTTATGTACCTTATATCTGATAGTTCTTCTCTTCTTTTAATTCTTCTGCTGCTACTTTGAGAGAACAGGACAGAAGGTGGCCTGGAAAACTATTGTTTCCTCTTGTCTAATACAGAATTTTATTTGGAAAGGGACCAGGAGGTCTTATTATGTTCAACAGCTGTAGTATTTATCTGATCTGGTAAGACCCAGTCTCTTGGAGGTAAGCTTCATCTTTTGATTACTACTATTGGTCTGTTGTCTCATATCGACAGTGGCCCTTTCCAGGGGCGGCTGAAGGTTTGTTGCTAAACATGACCTGTTCTTATTTTCTCTCTCTATAAAAGTAAATACTACGAAGCATATAGTTATAATTTTATTGATATAGACATCATATCTGTTTTCATCAGTATTGTTACTGTTCTATAGTCAATTTACATGGAAACATGATTGCCTGTGGGACTTTTTCTAAGTTTAAACCAGGGTTCATGGGTTTGTTAGCTATCTTGTTTTATAAAAATGTTTTATGTAAGTTGGTTCCGGTACGTTCCATTATCTATACTGCTGGTGTCAGGGAGGATGAGGAAGTTTTATAGGTTTTGTTTGCTTTTGATGTGCTTGCATGACTGCATTTATATTTAACAGGGTCTCTAAGAGTAAGTGTAATGTAAATGTGCTGGTGAGTTCTCATCATGGAAATAATTTTCTATGGGGGAGTACTGTAGTTTGCACTAGTTGAGCTTTTGATGTTTGTAATAAGAGTGAAAAGTTAGGATGGGTGGGTTGTTAATAGAGAATAGAGGGAATGCTGTCCTATACTATGAGCGGTATTGGGACGATACATTTTGACAATGTTGAGAAATTAAATCACTATTTCCATGTTGTAACTTGCTGTCAATAGGACTAATAACCTTTTAGCACTGACTGCTGAAGGAAGAGGAGAATTATGGGAGTTTCGTCACCTCTATGTAACTTAAGAAGGCTGGAAATTTGGAATTGCCTTTAGGGACTTTTAAGAGCAAGGTTCACACATATTAGACATGGACTTTGCAGGTACTGGGACATTAAAGATGGGGAGATGTCTTGCATTCTACTTGAGTATAAAAGTCTAAAAATTTGCTATTTTCAACTTTTGCAAAAGAATTGTGGTTGTCTTGCAGATTCTATACCCTCTCTGAAAAGTGACTAGGGAGCTATGCAGTTTCATCCCTCAATCCTCCTGGATGGTACCTACGTTTGTGGCTACACTGAAAGCTATCATTAAGTATTTCTGTAAAAACCCAGACATCACAGTCCCATTGCCTTATAAAGTGGACAAATTGCTTTATTCCATATGAATCGCAACAAATTTTATACAGTCTCATCTCCCACTAATTCATTCTGTAGTCTTTATAGGTTGTAGACTGAACTCAGTCCATTGGCAGGCCTTCGTGTCCCAGGCAGGTTAATTTCTTTGCAAATGGTACTGATTTCTATTTACATATCTTAGTCTGTTCAAACATAGACTTGTTTCAAAACCTAAGGCTTTATGGCAGCTTCAGTTTTCATAGTACCATATTCCAGACATCACATGAAAGGAATTCAATGTACTCCACTGTCCTTCATAATCAAGTTATCCAGTACTTCACCCAATTCCTCAGCTCTGGTTTTAGCCCAGTCACCTGTTAACTAAAAATTCATTCCATTCTCACACACTTCTCATGTGTCACTTACCACAGATGTCTTTGTTCTAAAGTGGGAGGGCACTACAACAGGCAGATACTCCAGGGTGCCTTGTCCTCAAAGGAATCTCACTTCCACTTAAATGTTTTAGAGATGAGAGGTGTTTTACGGATGCAGCCTTTCAGGACTCCTTGCTTCTGGAGATCATCACTGTTGACTGAACAACATGGCTGTTGCCTAGTACATCTTCTAGCAGGGATTGCTGGAAGACATGACCCTACCAGGTTTGTCAAGAAAATATGAAAGCAAATCAGATTCTCAAGGAGTTCAGTTTCTTAGCAGATTGATTTAGTTGCTCTCTTTTGATATCCCACAAATGGTCTCTGAGCTTTCCACTAAGCATGGGAGTGCTTGTATTCACCTTTCCGACTACAAACAAGCGCCTCAGTTACTTTTTATTGACTTCTCCCTCTGGGGGTGGGGAAGGCCAACGATGGTCTTCTGGTCTGCTTTATGTTCCTCTTCCATTTCCTGGAACAATGAGGTACATTGAAAAAAGCCAGACTTCTAAAGGCCAACGTTATTCTTATAACTCCATCTGGTCACCAGAAACATGGTTCCCACTGCTGACTTCATATCTGCTGGAGGAAATTCCTCTGTCTGTGACTTTTCGTAATTTTGCTGTCTCACCCATTAGGCAATCCCACCAAGATCTTCACTATTTAAAGCTGATAGAATGGCTTTTCCAATCTATTAAGAGCCAGCAATTCTGCCTTTAAAGGCACTGCTATTTTCACACCATCATTTCCTCTTCTCAGAGTTTTTAACTCAGAAATTTTATTGAGGTAATAGACTTTTTTCCCATCCACATATCTAACAGGGACTTGGATCTCTTTTTTCCTTATTTCTTCATTTCTCTCTTACGTGTCCAAAAGTTGTGTTACAGAGATCACTTATCTGTAATTTCCGTGTGCATATTGTGAGTTCTTTTCTTAGGTTCATAGGTTCATAGGTTCATACTAGGCTATCTGTTTTAGTATGGGGAACTATACCAATTATTTTGCTGTGCTCTGTCGAAAGAGTGACACTGGTAATCCTCCCCCTGTATCTGTGATCTCCCATCCATTGGTCAAGATTTCTCTTGAAGGTCATTAAGTCTCCGCCCTTGTGGCTCCTGGGGATAGAGATTTTTGGTTTAAGCATGAAGCATATTCATCAAATCTGGGTTTGACATGTTCTGAATAGAGCTGGAGTTCTTTCAGTCGGGCAGCATAGGACAATTTTTGAGACCCTTTATCCTTTGGTGAAAAACTTTTTGCCTCTCTCAGCTGCTGCAGTGTCGTCAGTCAGATACATTCGAATGGGGCATTGCCAATCATTGGTCTGATGAGTGAGATGAGATGTAAACTACTATGACCTCCTTGATCTAGATGAGAATCCCTTCATTCATGGGTGGGTGCAATGATAGAAGGGTCTAACTACTTTTTAGCTACATGGTGGGTGTGACATGACAGACTCAACCTGGGTCCCCCAGGTCCCTGATATATCTTCTGTGCTGTGCTTGGTAGCTAGGGGTAACTTTGCAGTAGCTAGGGGTAACCTTTTTTTTTGACTATGCATTTTGACTTTTTTTTTTGGCATTAGGCTTAGGGCGTGGTGCCAGCCATTCGACCCGCTTCTGAGATATTCTTCTGAAGGAGATGTGTTTTTCTACTATTTTACTGCAGTTTGCAGTTTGCAGTCATCTGTCATCTTCACCTTGTATGGACTGCCTTTCCTCATCAATGGCTTTGGTGACTGTTGAAAAAAAGTCAAAAGTTTAAAAAGCATGATCTCTGCTTTGACAAAGAAACAAACTGGGTTGGGATCCAAAGTCTGCAAATTCCTATGTTATTTATTTATGGGGTCCATTATCCTCTCTCCCAGGCTTTTGCAGATAAGGCTTGTCAAGCTAATGGGCGGTAATTTGGAGGCGGTGTGGGCACCGTTTTGGTACCACAGACACCATCAGGTCCCATGGATGCTGTGTTTTTTGCTTTGGAGAGAGCAGTTGGCTTATGATTGTCTTTTGAGTCTTTTAGCTATTTTTTCTCGAAATTTGCTTTTTGGATGATTTTATGAGAGCTCTTTTTACTGTGTTGAACATTGTGCTCCCATGTTCGTTGATGATGAGATCAAGTATGTTGTTCTCTCTTCTGGGGGGTGTTGTTTGTTTTTGTGGGCATTGAGTTTTATAATTTCCAGGACTTTTTTGGGCTAGGGTGGGTGGGCTGGAGTAGTGTTCCAGTCTGGTTAATTGCACCTGATGGTCTCCGATGCATTGTGCGTTGCCCCAGTCTCTTGGAGGTGGGTGTCCTTGATGAATATGGATACCCCTCCCCTCCTGGTATTGTGTGGAGATTTTGGGGCGGGCATGATGAGAGGTAAAACCTGATAGCTGGGGCTCTCTCGGGAGCCTTGAACAGGTTTTTTGAACCAGCAGTTCACATCATGCACATCCATACTGGGAAGGGCGAAAAGGAATTTTGCCTTTTAGATTGAGATTTGATTTGCAGCATTACTGGCCTTTTTTTTTTTTTTGTGTTACCTTGCTTAACGTATTTTAATTCTTCATCATCAACAAATAACTTTATTAAAGAACATGCAGCATCCATTTAACAAAAGTCACAAAGATGAAAGTTAAAATGGTGTCACGTAAAACAGGAGTTTTGTATAAATTGTAGAATAAAAGGATGTTTAAAAGCAGCAAATAAATATTCATTTAAATTCATATTAACAATCCACATATAACAATCATTTCAAGCCTATTTTCCCATGTTATATATGAATAACAGAAAGATTTGTACATTAAAAACTTGGATAATAAATTTGGATGTATCTTAATTTGCAATATGTTGACATTTAGTTGCTCAGTTTTGACACATTAATTAAATGAGTCTATTTAATGCAGTTTTGCAGAAGGTTTTTGTTGATTTAGTATCTCACTTTTTACTAAGTGTAATGGTTTGTTTCTTGAACATACCCTTCCCCAGTGAACTTTTTGCTGACATTTCATTCATGATGTAAGGTCACTGTTAAGTGCCAAAGTTTTTTTAACCTACTATCCTTCTAACATTATACAGCTCGTAGGCTTATTAAAATAATAGTGTAGCTGCAGTTAGAGTAAGTTCCCTAATTTGCTCAGAGTACTATTGAATTACTGGGTAGCTGCAAAACCCATTTTTCATTAAGAGTAGAGCTCAATATTTAGGAGTCTTCAAGCTGATAATTGATGGTCTTAATGTTATTTATCACAGTGACATTCATCTGTGATCCACTTTCAGACCTTACTGAGAGATAATCTGCAAGCAAGCTAAGATGTATGGTTTAGGCTGTGCTTCTCTGTCTTGTTTGATTTCTTTCAGCCCAGTAGATAGACTGTTGATACATGTATACATCAGCCATTTCCACCTTCTTTCTCAAAAGAAACATGAGTTTTGGTCGGGTCGCAGTACATCCACAGCTATCTGGACACTCAGTGACATCATTCTTCTTTTTGGACTGGACAAAAGCCTAATTAGTGGAGAAATTTTTATTGACCACACCAGAGCCTTTGATCTTGTTGATCACTCAGTCATTCTAGATCATTAAACTGAAATAGGTATTAGTGATAACACACTACTCTGGTTCAAAAACTAGCTCTCTAACTGCCACTTCTCAGTTAATTTCAATTCCTCTACCTCTGCATCAATCCCTCTGCAGAAGGTGCCCCTCAGGGATCTATTCTGGCACCTCTTCTCTTTTTTATCTACATTAACAAACTTTCTTTTGACTTACCTCACCTTCCACTCTTGCTTTATGCTGATGACATGGTCTTATTCCTCTCCAACTATTCTGTCTCTTCTCTTGAACTCAGACTTCAGGCTGATTTTCATGTCCTTATTCAATGGGTCAATGATAAACAGTTACTAGTAAACTCCTCTAAATTAAAAACAATGTTTTGTGGCGCAAAAAAAGATTCTCTCCTCTTCTGGGCTAATAGCATCTCTCCTTTTCTATCCAGACCCCACAGAAATGCAATAGGTAAAGGTTTCTTAATGGCTCAGCTAGAATATTGTTTCCTGCTAATTGCTGCAGCTTCTAAAAGAAATGTATCCACCATTCAGTCCATTAAAAATGCCATTTACAGATTCATCACTTTCTTCCCAAGAAATGAATACCCCTACAAAGCCATGGAAAAAGCTAACTGGTTACTTGTGAAACAACATGCTGACTTTCTACATGCCTCTCAACTATTTAAACTCATTAAACCTTGTATTCTGAGATGCATCAACATATAACTTTAGACACTTTAACCACAAATGTCCTGTTCTCCACCCCCCCCCCCCCCAAAAAAAAATAGGCTTCACTGCCCAGATCATGCTTTCTCAGTCCTTGGTCCCAAACTATGGGGATCTTTCTTTTCTTCTCTTAAAGATCCATTCCTCTTATGCCATTTTCCATTCACAAATAAAAGCACATTTCAGGACTCTAGGAGAATGTAACTGCTATATATTTGGTCATGTAACCTGACCTCTTCATTCCCTTCTTCTGTCTATGTACCTTGCTCTGACTCTATTTTTGATTGTGATCCTTTCAGCATGTCAACTCTAAAGCCAGTCTATATTTAATGCATGCATATACTGTATTTTATCAGTCAATCTGTACATAATGTCATTTATCTATTGCCTTTATACCCTCAAGCCAGCTATGATATTGACTTTGTATATAATATATGCATGTATTGCATTTTTTAATCTCTCTTTATATAATGCCATATATCTATTGCATTCCCCCTGGGCTGAGACTGAAATGGGTCCAAAGGGATCAGTGTTCTACCCCAGTTAACAAATAAAAAAAAAAAAAATATATATATATATATATATATATATATATACAAACACACACACATTATATATATATATATATATATATATATATATATATATATATATATATATATATATATATATATATATCACTCCAAAATATGGTAGGTTCAAAGTTAATGACAGCAGTAAAATCTTAGGTTACAGAAGATGGATGACAAACTAATTAACCTGCTTATGCAGCAGGCTGTACTCTCTGCCAGTAGTACTTGTGCCCTCCGTGACACTGAAGTTATAGATTGCTACAATTTTGATCCTGTGATACAAGTGCCTATGAATTCCTTTATGCAGTTACTTTTGCTATGAACCCCTTGTAGTTCTCTGCACTCATTTTGCATACTTTTGCTTCCAAATTGCTTTACTCTGCATATTACACCAAATTTAAACATTTTTTTAAGTATTATAAAACCAATTTTCATCCTCTCTATACATTTTGTGTATAATATCTGTCACATGATTTGTGTCATTTGCAAAATTATCTTTACCTCTGAGTGCTTGAGTGCTTTTGCATTATCATTTGTATAGATGCAGAAAGTACTGGCCTCTGTATCACTCCTGCTGTGCCAACATTTATTTCAGTTAGCCTTTTGTCCCCCTACTCTTATGCACCATTCTGTCTCCTAGTGGTGAACTGCAAGGCTGCTTATTTTATTAACCTTTTGCAGAGTAGTGTGCCAGAATCCTAGCTGAATGCTGAGTAGGTCCCATATGTATTTTCTTTCGGGTTTACAACCCGAGTTATCCATTTAATGTATTCTGCTAGATTTGTCTGGCTTAACCTTCCTGTTGTGCTTGAGTCCAGTGGTTTCTAGATATCCCAAAAGTTTCTGTTTCAGCAGTAATTCCATGGATCTTTTTGGTCATGCCTGAAAAGGATCCTCAGACTGGTATATTTACCTGATCAACAAATGTGTAAATAAATACATTTTGCTTATTGCTGATGTAAAACTGGCAGGTTTGGAGCTGAGTCTTGTTTTTGCGCATGCAAAGTGGAATCATATCTGCTCTGTTTCAGACATCAGAAACCTTATAATCATCCTTCTCTGATTTGTTTGAAAGGTTAATAAGATATTATTATAGGATCACTTGTCTGTACTCTAAGAATTCTGCAGTGAACCCTATCAGGTCTCATTGCCTTGTCTAACTTTAGTGGCCAAAGCTCCTTTATCAGTATTTCCTCTGTGAAAAGACTAGGATCAAACCTATTTTCCTGGCCACATCTAAAAATACTGATGGGAAGTATTCACTGAGTTTACACTTAATTTGCACACACATACACACACACACACACACACACACACACACACGCACGCACACACATACATACATTTTTTTTTTACTTCAGATTATTAAACAACAAGCAAATGCTAAAATCCAAAGGGCATTTCAAAACATCGACTGTTTAAAAATGACACACAAAATAAAACTACATCAATATACACAAGAAGTTACCTGTATAATCACCAGGTATAAAAAAATATTTGCCATTCTCATTAGAGAGACACACTATATATACATTAACATACTTTGTGTTGTGACAGAATTAAAATGCATGCAAATTTCCAGTGCCCCCTAAAGGTTAGGACCTGAACACAGATCAACAGTCCAAATAAATTTTGTGAGTCCATCTTTTCAGTTGTCTGTCATGGCTTACAGAATTACTACACTTATAATGACTTATCCTATGAGCATGATTTAGTAGAGCCTTCTGCAAAGCCAACCATATAACTTCTACAGTATTTTCTAGAGGGATGCTATCACCTTTTGACATACAACAGAACATACAACCCAAGACCATTCTGCAACTGATATGTATTTGAAAATCTGAAACCATCAAAACTGCAGATTCTACATTAATGTCCAAGTAAATCTCAGAGGCCTTTTTTAATAAGCTGGGAAGTAAGGACCAACATTTTTGTATGCAGATACACTTCCAAGACTTGTTAACAACATCCTCATCATTCTGCTCACACCCTTCATAGCAATCACAATTTTTGTATTCTAATCTCATACTGTCCCAGGGTGTCCAGTACCTTTGCCAAGCAAATTTAACTTGTGGGCCATCTTAAGCCTAGCCAGTTACTCCATGTGAGAATCAAACCCAGCTCCTTGTATTGGTATGGTAAACACTTTAACCATTACACAAACCTCAAATTCTTGTGCTACTCATGTAAAGGTTTTAAGCTGATTGTTCACATCCCATGCTATATTCACAGTCCATATTGTGATATAAAAGGTTCAAATCATTTTCTTGCATACTGGGACCTCAGTGTATTACTCCCAGACTAATGGCCTAGTGAACTGTTTTATCAAAATTATAGGTCCATGTTGAGGAAAGTCACAGAAGAGGATGGGAGGATTGGGATCAGCACCTACCTTACCTCCTATCTACCATCCAAGAAGTACCACAGTCATCAGCTGGATTTAGTACTTTAAAATTCTGCATAGCAGACACCCCCTTGAGTTGTTGGATGACACTACAGAGATGTGTAAAGAAGAAAAGACCCAATTTACATATACACCAGAGTATTACACTAGCCTCCCAGACAGAATAAAATAGTAATGCCCATAGCCTGAGAGCATATGGAAAGAGCACAAACCACCCAAGAAGAGATTTACAACAGAAAAGCCAGAAACAGAGAAGTCCAGGATAGGACCAAGTATTAGCCTTAGTGTCCTCTGCCAAGAATAAGTTTTTAGCCAGGTGATAAGGACCTTTTAACATAAAGTAAAATTAAGTGACATGAAATACAAAGTTAGACCAATAAGAAAGAGACACACCAAATAAATATATAATGTGAGTTTGCTGAAGACCTAAAGAGAAGTACAAACAACTGTGATAACTCTACCAGCTAAAGTTAGAGATCCTGAAAAGGAGAAAATATTCTTGTCCATATAAAAGAAAAATTGGAGCTCTGAACACCACAGTTTAAAACTTTAATAACCTTCAGTAAAAAAGGTAAGCACTTTCACAGAAAATAAACCCACTTCTTCAGACTATATACAAAGCTACACAAAACCCTTACATATATATAAAAATATGAAAAAGACATTCTTCAGTGAAAACACAGCCCACTGCAGCAAGGAACTGAGCAGTAAAGATGTGCTGTGTCAGCACAGCCCTTTAAAAAGGGTCTATATTAGAAGACCGAAGATGCCTTCTTTCGAATGTGTCTTGGTCGAACTTAAAAGGCAGAAAACAGAAAATATCAAAGTGGCTGTTAAGCGAATTCTTCCCCTGGGAAAGAATTTGCTTGGCTGCTTGGCTGCTTTGGTACTTTGCCATTTTTGGCACTGTAGTGCGGCCTCGGAGTTGGTATATTTAAGTAGGGTGTGTGGAAGGCAAAGCCCCCCACTTAACGTAATGTTTAAATTCCTTTTTTTTTTGTTGGAACAGCGATTTTTTCCCCTTGGAAAACAATTGCTGTTCTGACACTTCGACATTGTAAGCTTTCGCTTACATAGGGTTGATCAATCACCGTTCACTTTTTTAAGCATTCGGTGATTTAATATAGACCCTTTAAAAATATGAATATTAAAACAGTGACATGGAAAACTTATCAGAACCAATAATATCATGAAAAAGGTACACACCTCTCTGATATTTAAATATTAATGTTTAAGGAGCCAAGACTTAAGAACCGGCTTCAACCTACCTCAGACCTTGCCAGATGACACATAATCAAAACTCAGGAAATAGAAAGTACTGGAGTTCCTTATACAAAAATGTATTATTTTCAAAACTGCCTGGTAAAGCTCAGCTAATCAAACATCACATAGAAATCACATCAGTGTAGAAGCTTAACTTGAATCCCTGTAGGACCCTTGAATCTTAGAGAATGACGGTCAAACAACAGGTAGAAAGAGTTGCCCAGCTGGAGGTCATTGAAGAGCCTACCCGTGACTGGGATAGTCTTAAAGTTTTGTTTCCTAAACCAGATGGAAAGATTATGCTCTATAATTACTTCTGAAAATGAACAGTTATCCTATGCCTGGAGTAGACATAATGAAAGAAAAGCTAGGAAAGATTAGGTGACTAACCAACCTGAAATTAACAAGAGTTTACTGGCAAATACCATTCACTGAAGAAGTTAAGGAAAAAAACATGCATTTTCAAATCATAGGTTCATAGGTAGATACTAGGCTACCGGCCCTGGGGTCTATACAAGCCCAGCCAAAAAGGTACCCTGGCTTTTGCCACCCAAGAAAATTATTTTCCTGTGCCACTGTCGAGCAGGGCCACAGAGGTGATCCCCAAGGTGAATTTCCTATTTTTAATCCAATCATCAAGATTTTTCTTGAACGGTGCTAATAAGGAGCTTTGTTTGATATAGATAGGTAGTTTATTCCAGTGTATGGGAAGTCTCTGGGACAGGAATTTATCCCTCCGGCATGTTCTGTTTATTGTGGTGACAAGGTTTAGGTCCCTAGTGCATGTAGCTCGGAGAGATTGGGATTTCTTTAAGTGGAGCATGTCCAACAGCTCTGGATTTGACATAGCTTTGTATGTTAGGCAGAGATTACCTCGGAGTAGGCGATATGCGACGGAGTAAAGCTGGTGTTTTTTGAGACGGTCTATGTAGGGCATCTGTTTGAGGCCAGTAATCCTCTTTGTGAGGTATTTCTGTGGCCTTTCCAGTTGTTGTAGATGTCTTGTGAGGTACATACTAAAAGGGGCATAGTACTCTATAATGGGTCTAATGAGTGATGAGTAGAGGGGAACAATGACCTCTTTTTTTCTGGATGAGAAACCTTTTGTGATGAGGTGTGCCACGTAGAAGGATTTCCTGACTACTGTGGCGATGTGATTATCAAAGGAGAGACTACTGTCTACCTGTGTCCCAAGGTCTCTTATCACACTTTCGGTGTTAAGTATACTACCGCCTATCATGAGATCTTGTTTCAACATACAGTCTACCCATTTAATCCTCAGGGGAACCAGGCACCTTCCAGTCATTAATGGACAGGGTCATCGATTCGGCAGACTACATTTCTTACTGAAAGTACAAGTTGTCTTAAACTCCATTAAGCAAGCAGGGTTTACAGTGAATGCTCCTAAAAACAAATGTGGAATAACCAAAGTGAAGTAGCTAGGTTATGTTTTGGGGGTGATTAAAAAATTCCGAAAAGAAAAGAAAATGAAGCCAGTAAGAGACTGATCATTACACCTTATCCCAAGAAGCAAGTCATCTTTTTAAGCTCGAATGGGTATTCCAAAAAGTTTATGCTGCCTTCTGTCACCAGTGCAGGCCCTGTCAGTGACCAGTCTAGGGGTAAAATACCCATAAGGATTAAATGAACCCAAGAAGCAGAGGCTGCCATCTAGTTATTGAAGAACATTTTGTGCTCTGAACTCATGCTAGCATGACCTGATTTTACTATGCTCTTCATAATTTATACCAATATATCTGACGTGGACCTGGATGCAATATTATCCCATAAGATGGTTAGTGAGGAGCATCACATTTTCTACTTGAGCAGGAAATTGACATGAATGGAGGTCATGTATTAGTCTACTCCATGTGAGTGCTTGGTTGTGAAGTGGGCTTTAGGATCCTTATGACACAACATGCTTGGCAGATAGGTCATTCTTGTTGCAGATCATGCTCCCTTGTCTATCAGCAAAAACAGGCCAGCATAAAACTCTAAAGATGGAAATTATCCTTACAGTCTTTTAGTTTTAAAGTACAATATCAACCTGGTGCCAACCACTGCAATTCAAATGATCTGCTTAGTGCATACCTCTAATTTGCTATGATTTAGGCATACCATTATGATTTTTGGCTTTAGATTTTGTCTTGCTCCTCCTGGATTTATTGCTTTCTTCTGTGTTTCCTCATAAAGACTGATCTGTGCAAAGGTATGTTTGTTAAACATGTTCTATTAAAAAAATAAGAAAGTGCTCCTCTTGTGGACCATCTGCTATGATTTTTAAAGGCCAGTGCTATTCATTTTCGTAAGATGAGAGTTGGCTGAGGACATACAGACCTTCCCCAAGAGCAGGGTTTCAAGCTTATGGGTTCAAATGTAATAACATAGTGGTTCTCTCTAGTGGTGTATGAATGACCATTTCCATGCATTATGTTTGTGTTTTTGTATTACGTGTAAGTATGTGTATGTGTGTATGCACATATCCACACAAATGTCTGTATATGATAGTTCCTCACTGATAATTAAGTAAAAGTATCAGTGGAATATATATAAAAAGCGAGAGATATTTGGCCTTAAATTAAAGTCAGTGAGATCCAGAGGAGTTTGAAGGTGTTAATAGAAAACTTGAGGTACAGACCAATGGCAATGAAGGGGAGCCGTTTTACTAAGGACTTTTTATCGGCGGAAGACCCAGTGTCTTAATATTTGGAAGTGGATCAGAAACAGGTACTTAACTGTGACATTTTTTTATATTCAGCAGCTAAGTTGTTAAAGGTACAGTTCACTGTTTCCTGCTTAGATTATAGACACTGATTTGTTTAGTGGAGCTGTCCTTTTAAAGTCCTGTACAATATAACTGTTTCCGGACGCAAGACTTGTGTGTCAGCTGCTTAATCTTCCATAGTATACAGGAAATCTAAAATTCAAGGAATGGTGACTGCTGGAATATAATTTCCCTGATTCCAATTAATTGGTACTACAAGTTGTAGAATATTTCTTCATTTATTCAGCCTCGCAGGGTGATTTTTTTCCCACAGTTGTGGTACCATGGCATTAATATATATAAATGAGTGAGAGTAATGTCCCCTACATCAGGTTATATGCCTTCTAGAAAAAACAAAACAAACAAAAAAAGCAAATGCATTGTAAATTAGGACACTCTCAGTTTCATGTGGCTTGTTTTTCAATGAGTTTGTCTCATCCTGTGTATTTTACACCTATATTACTTTAAAACAGATAGATTAGATAGATACATAATGGCCCTAAATATTGAAGACAAACTCATCAACATTCCAATGTGTCAAGTGTGACCCTTACAAATCTCATCAGAAATGCTATTTATTTGCTTTTTGAATGGACCCATGAGCCAAAGCTATGGGATCCCTAATTAATATAAAAATGCTCTGGAGCTGCATAGTTTCTTAGGAAGAAAGGGGCAAACTGGTTAAAGCAGGATTTCTGAATGATGGATGATCAGGATTGTTTCCTCTTACATATATACAGCAGGGCTAGCCACACAGTGGTGTGAACATTTGCTCTAGATAATTGTCACTTTTGATGGCACACCCTGACCCCATATGCAAAAATGGGAAAAGGGGTTGTGGATGGATGGATGGATGGACACATACATACATACATACATATACATACATATACATATATATATATATATATATATATATATATATATATATATATATATATATATATATATATATATATATATATATATATATATGTACACGTGTGTGTGTGTGTGTGTGTGTGTGTGTGTGTGTGTGTGTGTGTGTGTAAAGTACATTTAAATTACTGAATTACTAAAATATTGACTTGACAAATATCACTTTTTATATGATCGTAACATTTATTTATTTTATTTATTTATTTATTTAAATTTGTTGACGGGGAGTGTCCGACTGGACGTAGGTCCATTTTCAGCAGAGGCCCGGGGAGAATAGCTCCACAGTAAAATAAACAGACAGTAGTTACATTGGATTACATAGCTATTAACAATTTAACATAGCAATTACTTACAACATATTTACAGATGAAGAACATAGTACATCAGTAGACAACTAGAATCTTTATCTGTGAAGTACATAACAGATATTAAC